>NC_064284.1:25936060-25936905 GCF_019186545.1 Solanum stenotomum
AGAGTTTATATATATATATATATATATATATATATATATATATATATATATATATATATATATATATCTAATATTCTTGAATTCGTGTTAGGCAACTGAGGAAGCTCAACATCTAAAAAAGTTGATACAAGACTATATTGCTTCTTTCATCAAAGTAGGAGATAAGATTGGTGCTTCTAAATTTCTAAAGTTCAAGTACAATTGTTTTCAATAATGTGTTTGTGTCCATCTAGTATTGATACTTAGCTTTAATTTTATGATAATATTTTTGTGTCCATTGATTGTTTGTTAAGTATAAGTATCAACACTAGTTGATCCTATTGATGACAAAATTGATTTTCTTGCAAGATCGATTTGTGTCCATCTAGTGTTGACACTTGTTTACATCCTTATTCTATTCGAATAGGGTGAAACGTCGCGGTGACTCAAAAAATAATCAATTGATTCAATTTTAAAAGAATTTTAAGAAAATAAGAATTTTAAAAGAGTCGTCACCTAATTTTTGGAAAAACTAGGAAACCATTAAGTGATCTACGAAACCATTAGATTCTAAGTAAGTGGTTCAGGTTATTTCGAAGGGAAGGGGTTAGGCATCCTTCGAAATCCACAAATGTGGATCTCAATTGAATTTATTTTTTCAAATTGAGGAGTAGGATAAAATATTGTACAAGTATAATAAACATGCAATATACACAAATAATATGATAAAACAATAATATAAGAATCGGCCTAAATTTGCCTATTGTCAATAATATACAACAATGAATAAGAGTTTAATTCGAACCTAATTCGAATAGCTTCAATGGGAAGCATCTCTGGGGTACCTGTAAACACACTTAGTAAAA
>NC_064284.1:25937005-25995161 GCF_019186545.1 Solanum stenotomum
CAAGCCCTATCTAAAAAAAGTGAAGAGTTTTTTGACTTACTCGATAAGCTTTCTGAAGGGAACAAAGGGTATGAGGGGGAAATGTCTAGAACCCCAACCCAAAAGGTTGCAGGGATCTTAGATGTAGACCAAACTACTGCCATAAATGTCAAATTAGATGTAATGCAACATAACATGACCTTACATTTTAAACAAATGGCTCTAAATCAAGCACCGATAAACGTGGTACAACAGACAACAAATTGGTGTGAGGTATGTGGTAGTGGAACTCATGAAATCGAGCAATGTGCGGCAAACCCAAATTCCGTAAACTATGTGGGTAATGCGCAAAGGGGTGGAGTGCAACAAAATTGTGGTAACAGTTCCAACCCTAGTTGGAAGAACCATCCTAACTTCTCATGGGGTGGTAACCAAAACCAAAATCAGGCTCAAGGGGTTGGACAACAATACTTCAATACTAACCAAGGCCCAAATCCTAGTGCACCAAAAGGAGGGATGACCAATTGAGAGCTACTCCAAAAGCTTATGACTAAAATAGGGACCAAATTAAATGCTAAAATAGATAAGCATGATGAGAACATTAGAAACATCCAGATGTCCCAAATGAGTTTAGAGAAACAGGTTGCGCAAGTGGCTAATTCTTTTAACTTGCGTCCCCAAGGTGGGCTGCCCGGTGATATTGAGCCCAACCCAAAGCAATTGCATGCGGTAAGTACTAGAAGTGGGCTGTAATTAGAGGAACTAGCTCCACAAAAGAGAGACACTTAGGTAAGTAACAAAGAAAATAAGGTGGAAGAGGTAGTAAAAAACTCCAATGCTGAGGTACCCGTTCCTCAAAAGAAATTACCACCTCCATTTTCACAAAGGCTGAAAAAGTAGAATGAAGATGAATGCTTCGGTAAGTTTCTCTCTCTCCTTAAACAGGTTCATATTAATCTACCTTTGGTTGATATTTTGTAGGGTATCCCGAAGTATGCTAAATACGTGAAGGACATTGTGGAGAGCAAGATGAGGCTTACTAAATATGAAACTGTAGCACTTACTGAGGAGTGCAACTCAAGGATCCAAAACAGACTGCCAAAAAAGTTAAAAGATCTAGGTAGTTTTACTGTGCAGATTACAATTGGGCAAAGTGTTCATGCCCGGGGGTTGTGTGATTTGGGGGTAAGTATAAATTTGATGCCCTTATCTTTGTATAAAAAGCTTGGGTTGGGTAGTCCAAAACGAACCACTGTTATTCTCCAACTCGCTGATAGATCCATTGCTAGGCCAGATGAAGTGGTAGAAGATGTGTTACTACAAGTAGGTTCATTGATTTTTTCGATAGATTTTGTGGTCTTAGACTTTGAACCCGATTCTGAACTTCCATTCATTTTGGCACGACCTTTCTTGGCCATGGGTAGGGCATTGGTTGATGTAGCAGTTGGTCAACTAACTATGAGGGCACATGATAAGGTTGAGATATTTGATGTTTACCATGGTTTAAAATTACCTTCTATTTATGAAGAGTTGTCTACTATTACTGTGGTTGATCGCATAGTAGAATCACAAGTAGTTGTGCCCGAAGATCCTTTAGAAAGAGTGTTAGAGGGTCATGAGATAGAGGGAGACACTGAAGCTCAAGAGATTGAATCATGCTTAAATCTAGCACTAGTAGACACTCGTAGGAATCAAGTGGAGTCACTAGATCGCGAGTTGCCCCCCCCCCCCCACCAAAGCCATCAATAGAAGAAGCTCCTACGTTGAAACTAAAGCTCTGTTGGCTCACCTAAGGTGTGCTTATTTGGGTACTAATGAAACTTTTCCTTTTATACTTTTTGCAGGATTGTCTGACTTACAGGTTGATGCGACATTGAGGATCTTAAAGCGGAGGCGGAAAGCAATTGGATGGCAGATGGCTAATATTCATGGGATTAGTCCAGCGTTATGCATGCACAAAATTTACATGAAAGAAGATCACAAACCCAAAACACAACATCAACATCGACTGAATCATGTGATGAAAGAAGTGGTAAGAAAGGAAGTCATAAAGTGTCTAGATGCTGGAATTGTGTACCCAATCTCTAATACTAAGTGGGTAAGTCCAGTACAATGTGTTCCCAAGAAGGGAGGTATGACAGTGGTAAGGAACGAAAAGAATGAGTTGATTCCTACTAGAATAGTGATCGGGTGGAGAATTTACATGGATTACCGGAAACTAAATGATGCTAACCAGAAAGATCACTACCTTGTTCCCTTCATTGATCAAATGCTTGACTGACTAGTAGGGCAGGAGTATTATTGTTTCTTAGATGGATATTCCGGTTACAAACAGATCTTAATTGGACCCGAGGATCAGGAAAACACCACGTTCACTTGTCCTTATGACACATATGCTTTCAAGTGAATGCCATTCGGACTTTGCAATGGACCGGTGACTTTTCAAAGGTGTATGATGGCCATTTTTCATGATATGGTGGAAGACTTTGTTGAGGTGTTCATGGGTGATTTTTCCGTCTTCGGGAAGTCTTTTGAGGTATGTCTCAGAAATCTTGATAAAGTACTTGCTAGATGTGAAGACACTAACTTAGTTCTAAACTGGGAAAAATGTCATTTTTTTGTAAGAGAGGGGGTAGTGTTGGGACACAAGGTGTCTAAATATGGTTTGGAGGTTGATAAGGCTAAGGTAGAAGTTATTGAGAAATTACCCCCTTCTATTTCTGTTAAAGGTGTGCGTAGTTTTCTTGGTCATGCTGGTTTTTACAGGCGATTCATCAAGGATTTTTCCAAGATTGCTAGACTTATGTGCAGTCTTTTGGAGAAGGAGGTGAAGTTTGACTTTGATGAGATGTGTTTGAAAGCTTTTGAGATGTTGAAGAGGAACTTAATTGAGGCTCCCATCTTAATTGCTCCTGATTGGGGATTACCATTTGAACTCATGTGTGTTGCAAGCGACGTAGAAATGGGTGCAGTGTTGGGACAGAGAAAGAATAAAGTGTTTCACTCGATCTATTATGCAAGCAAGACGCTTGACTCTACACAAGCTAATTACACAGTGACTGAGAAGGAGATGCTGGCTCTAGTGTTCGCCTTCGACAAGTTCAAATCATATTTGATAGGTACTAAAGTGATTGTTTTTACTGACCATGCAACTATTAGGTACTTATTCAACAAGAAGGGCGTTATACCAAGGCTGATTCGATGGATATTTCTTCTCCAAGAATTTGACCTTGAGATCAAAGATAGGAAAGGTACTGAGAATCAAATAGCTGATCACTTATCTAGGTTGGAGGATTTTTCACAAGTAAATGAAGGTGAGAAAATCCGGGAAGAGTTTTCGGATGAACAATTGATGGCATTAGATATCTCTCAAGTACCATGGTATGCAGACATTATAAATTTGATAGTAAGTGGTGATTATCCTCCGGGTTCAACCACCCAACAAAAGAAAAAGCTTAATCATAATGCCAAGTTCTATATCTGGGATGAGCCATTCTTGTTCAAGTAAGGTGTAGACCGGGTAGTGAGAAGGTGCATTCCGGAGTTTGAGGTTCACAAAGTGCTCGAAAGTTGTCATGCCATCCCATATGATGGTCACCATGGAGGAGAGCGCACTGCTCATAAGGTACTACAATCTGGTTTTTTATGGCCTCGTTATTTAAAGATTATATTGCTTTTGTGAAGGGTTGCAACAAATGCCAAAGATTGGGTACTATTTCAAGAAGACATGAGATGCCGCTAAGTAACATTTTGGAGGTGGAAATCTTTGATGTGTGGGGTATTGACTTCATGGGTCCATTCCCAGCAACTAGTGGAAACCAATACATTCTTGTGGCTGTGGATTATGTTAGTAAATGGGTTGAGGCAGTCGCTCTTCCTTCCAATGATTCAAGGGTGGTGATAAAGTTCATAAAAATTCACATCTTCACCCGCTTTGACATTCCAAGGGCAATTATAAGTGATGGAGGTAAACATTTTCATTAACCATCTTGTTAAGAATCTTCTTGCTAAGTGTGGTGTTCATCATAAGGTTGCTACAGCTAACCATCCTCAAACGAGTGGCCAAGTGGAGGTTTCAAATAGAGAGGTGAAGTAAATTTTGCAGAAAACGGTGAATGCACAAAGGAAAGATTGGTTTGAGAAATTAGATGATGCGTTGTGGGCATATAGGACTGCATATAGACACCAATACAGACTTTTCCCTATCACATAGTATTTGGGAAAGTATGTCACCTTCCGGCGGAATTAGTACATCAAGCATATTGGGCAATCAAGAAGCTAAACTTAGACCCCAAGCTAGCCTGTAAAAAGAGAGTGAATCAACTGCATGAACTTGAGGAGTTTAGGCTCCACCCATATGAGAATGCCAAACTTTACAAAGAAAAGACGAAGAGGTGGCATGACAAACATATAGTAGCTCATACTTTCAATCCGAGAGATAATGTACTACTCTTTAACTCTAGACTAAGGTTATTCCCCGAAAAATTAAGGTCGAAGTGGAGTGGTCCTTTCGAAGTGGTCAGGATGACATAACATGGGGCTGTTGAACTTAAAGATAAGACTGGCCTTACGTTCTTGGTCAACGGGAAAAGGGTGAAACACTATTTCGATGAGGATTCAGATCGTGATCGGGAAGCTCTTGAGCTGAATGATGAATGGTCCAAGTTGCGTCGTGCCACAACGTTAAATCAAGCGCTACATGGGAGGCAACCCATGAATAATATTTAATAGATAGGTAGTTCATCTTTGAATTCTTGAATTTTTTTTGTTTTAACGTAGTTTGAATTCTTAGAATTTAGGTTAGTTATAGCTAGATAGGATTTTCTTTTATTATTTGTTCCTTAGTATGTAATAGAAAAAGAAATAAAAAATTGAGCCAGGCGCACTGGTTGGCGTGTCGCGCCTGGCCTCGTACATCAAACGAGAGTCTCAAGCGCGCCACGCCAAGGGTCAACTGACTGGGGCACTTCTCAGGCGCGCCACGCCAAGGCCCAACTGACTGGGCACTTCTCAGGCGTGCTGAGAGGCGCGTCGCGCCATCTATCGCGTCCCTGCCCATATTTTTAAAATTTGGGGGTTTACCCAAATTTTTCCCGACCCACTCCTAATAAAACCCCCCAAACCTCACACTCTTCCCCTAATCCCACATTTTAAAACCCAATTTCTCTCCATATTCTCTCTTCCCCAACTCTTCTTCTTCCCTAACCTCTTTTCCTTCCTCCATTAAAACTCCAATTTTCTCCATTAAACTCACAAAAAATACCTTTCCTTTGCCATCCTGCACTTATAAAACCAAACACTCACTCCACCCACTTCCTTCTCACTCCAAATCTACCTTTCTCAAATTTTTTCTCTTCTCCTACCTTAACCCGATCCCCCTTATTTTCTTCTAATTTTTCTTGTTTTTTTCTTTGTTCTTTTTTCTCTTTTCTTTCTTATTAGGTGGTCATGGCTCCTAAGGCAAATAACATGGTGGGTTCCAAGTGTAGTAGAAAAGGAGAAGTTTTTGGGTCCTCTAGTGGCCGGGAACCGGTGCAAAAATTTGATAAAAAGGTTGTGGAAAGGTATGGGTGGGAATGGTTTGAATGCCAAAGAGAGGCGAAGTATATGAGCGACGAATTTGTGAATGAGGTACGGTTACAGTCGTAATTTCCTGATATATATTAGACTATTAATGAGTTGGGTTTGAGGTTTATATTTGAAAATCGGGGGGATTGCAATTTGACATTAGTGAGAGAATTTTATGCTAATTGGCTAACTGAAACAAAATATAAAATTGTGTCTATTAGGGGGAAAATGTCAAGTTTTCTGGCCGAATTCTAAATGAGTTGTTAGGAACCTCGAATTGTGACCCTGATGTGTTTAATGACTTGAAGGATAAACCTCCTTATAGGGATATCCGACATACCTTGGGTGGGGTTGATTCGAATGCTAGGCGGGAGCGGAGTAATGACACTGGAAGGCATAATACCCTCCATTTTACTAGCTTTAATCAGGTGGCTAGGGTGTGGCTAAAGATAGTGTGTAGTGTGTTGCTTCTTGCCAAACATCTGATTGAGGTGACAAGAGATAGGGTGGTATTAGTATATATGATGATGAAGGGCATGCCTATCAATGTGGGGGTTATCCTGAGGCAGAGAATGATAAAATTTAGGAATAATATGACGTGGAGGTTCTGTTACGGGGGATTGATCACCCGTTTTCTGAGGAGTGAGGGTATTGAAGAAGAAACGGTAGACATGACTGTTGCTTATCACCCGGATCTGACGAGTAAGTTGGCTGATGTGACTCGAACGAAGGCATTAGACACATCTCATGGACAAATTTTGTCTGCCCGGGGAGAGACAAGCCAGTGACGATAGCGTCATGGCAATGATATTTGGTATGGCTGAGTTGTAGTTGCGGATTGGAGGCCGTCCGGTCACTGATGATGAGATGGAGACGTTGGCTGATCGTTATCCTTTGATCGATAGTGCAACCTTTCTGTGCAAGTTTGGTCCCGTGTTTGGATGATGATGAGGCTACTGCTGATGAGGCGATGCATGATGATGATGAGGGTGCTATTGTAGATGGCGAGGCGAATTCCTTAATGGTGTTCGAAGGTGGTGATGACGAGGCCTAGAGGCCCCAGGGAGTATTCCTAACCTTATACTTTATTTTAATTGTGCACTGATGACAGTGTTTATCTTTAAAGTGTGTGGTGGGGTAATATTCTCTGTTGTATATCGTTGTTTACTGCTTTATTGAGTCTAGTTGTTAGTTTCTAGTTTAATTTTTTTTTTTGGGTTCCTCAAAGTTTGTTTTCGGTACTTTTACTGAGGATTGTCCCTTTGAATCGTATATGATTAGTTTATTGCTTTGTTGAGTCTTAGAGTCGTCTTAGGAGTGACAGTTCCTAATGATTGATTGATGACGTCTGTCTTAAGGGAAAATTAGTCACATAGAGGAGTATGATTGAAACACCAACCTGGGTATTTTGAAGCTATTTTCGAATATGTTAGCCAAACATCATGGGTAGTTATACGTGGAAAAATGCAATAGATAGTTGACCTTATAATTAGCATGTGTTCTTAAGTTTGACTCAAAATAAAATGAAAATGGGCTTAATTGTGTAGTAATACCGTAATGCAACTTGTATGAGCATGTTAGTTGATATATCCTTATATGTGTCATAATGCCATGTGTGGTGAGAATTGATTGGTTCTTTTTTCTTAACTTGATATTTAGAACTTGCCTTGTGTGTGCTGAATTAGTAGCTTGTATGACTTAGGGAATGTGATTGAGGCATTTCTTTGAATTAACCAATTCTTGACTCTACTTGTATGCCTACAATTGAAATTATCCCTAGTGAAGCCCCATTAAGCCTTTAGCTTTGTTTATTGATAAACTACATGATAAGCCGAAACTCGTTTGTTTGATACCAAGCCTTTTGATCCTATGACAATTCTTAATGCACTATGTTAAGAAGAAGGGTTGAAAATTGTTGGTTGATATAGTAAGGGTGAAATGCCACATTGTGTGGAAAAGAAAATTCTATTTTGGCCCTGGTCCTTAGTGACAATGTGCACCTTGACTAAAATTGAGAGTGACTAATTTAGAACTATGCTCGAAACATTGGCCCTGATCCTATCAAGGATAATGTGTACCTTACTCGGATGTTAAAATCTATAGTTTGGATGGCTAGTGCAAAGGCATGAGAAAAAAATATGATGAAAAAGAAATAAAGGGCAAATATGGAGCAACAAAGGGTGTATATAGTCATGAAGTGTATACTAGGGGGAAGGAAAAGCTATGAAGGAGATTGTTGGCAAAATAATAACATGTGAATGATTCCCAAATATTCCATCCCTTACCTTTAGCCGACATTACAACCAAATGAAAGTCCTCTTGATTCCTTGAGAAGTATAATGCAAAAGTAAGAGCACACTATAGGCAAGCTTATGGTATGTTGAGGAAAGTAAGAATTTTTTTTGTGAGAGTGAGTTGATTGTTTGAAAAAAATAGGCCTTGTTGAGTTTGAAATTGTTCGAGTGAAAGGCTTTACTAAACAAAAACAAGTGAAGGCATTCATGGCATGTGTAAGATTATCTAATTGATGTGTAGTATGAGTTTGCATTAGCCTGGAAAAATAACAAAAGAGTCATTCTTTGAGCATGTGTTGTACTTGGTGTAAATGTTATGAATTGTTGCATTCAATGTGAACTACAAGATCATGATTAAAAAATGTTTGGTTGATGTTTAAGGTGGGTTGATAAATCCAAGGGTTATGAAAAAGAGTTGATAAGTTTGAAGGTTGTTTGAGGACAAACAAAAGTCTAAGTGTGGGGTGGTGATCTTAGGCATATTCATATGCCTAAGTTGTCAATATTGCCCATGAATTGATTAAATTGAAGAATGATCTTTAATTGTTAGCTTGGTTTTTGGTGTAACTTGTGATGATTGTGTACTCACACATATGATTAGATGTTTCAGGAACTCTTGATGAAATTGAAGTTGGAGCGAAGAAAGAAGGAGAGAAAAATGAGCAAGAAAATGACTAAGGCAAAAATCAGCAGTGTTGGGCGCGCTGCGCCAGAGGATGCCGGACTGGGGCATGTTTGGGGGGGGGCGCAACGCGCCAAGACTTCAAGAATGCAGACGCCTCTGTGGCGCGATGGCAGGCGCGACATGTCAAGGAAATGCCGACTTTTCCAACTAAAAAATTATTGAATATGATTCCTAATTGTAGTGGGATTTGACTCCAACTTTTCTAACTCTTATAAATAGACTCCTAGCGCTCCATTGTTAGGGTTCGACTTTTGATTTAGTGTGCAAGAGCAAAAATCCAAGTTTGTAATAGGTTTTGATCTTCTAACTCTTCTATTTTCCGGAAATCGCATGAACAATTGTATTTTGTGGTTTTCTAATAGTATGAGTGGCTAAACACCCCAGTTCTGAGGATGTAGCTACGAATGAATTGTTGATTATTAAAGGCTTGTTGAATGAAATCTTGATTGTCATTACAAGTTACTTCCATATTCTTATTTTAGTATTTTATGCCTGCGCACCATAAGATAAATCTATTGCCTAATCTTAAAATCGAGAGAGGAGGGATTAAATAGACCAGAGAATATAGAGAGCTTGGTCCACCCATTAGATTGAGGTGATTAGTGTTCAGGAGTGACACCCAGACGAACACCTTGCTTGGTTATGAAATATGATGAAATATAAATACTCGCCAGTTAGTCTATGTATTCCCGCTCAACGATGTAGTTACATAGCTAACTGGGATAGGCGACGAGAGGCGTATAACCCGGATCATATCATCAACCCTATAAACCAGTAATTTGACAACTGAAATTAGTTCTAAGCCAATAATATGATACATGATATTTTTTATATGCTGCAGCCCTGGAATTGCTTTTAACTTGCTTGAAACATTATATCAAAATCGTTCACAATTAGTTACTTTCAATTAGTGCATAATTATTAGTAGATAAACAGTAAATCATCAACTCTTGAAAAAGTTACTTTTTACTTTTAGTTGTAGAATTAAGTGAATATAAGTTGATCATAAGTTCCTTGGGAACGATAACTCGTTTCTTTAAGAATATATATTACTTGTGCGATCACGTACACTTGCGTGTATATTGGAGAGCAACATCCTTGCTAGTGGTGGCAAATGGACGGGTTGGGTCAAATTTGGGCGGGTTGAAAATGGGTCAACATAAAATGGCTAATAATTCAACCTGCCCATATTTGATATGGGTAAAAATGGATTGGGTAACAAATGGGTTGGAAAAAAATTCTAGTTTACCCATATTTTCATGAGTAAATAGTACTCTACTTAAGAATTCAACATGGAGAAAATATTTTAGTATTTTTTAGATGAAAAATGTTGAAAATGCTTCATTTAGTTTTATTGTATCATAAAAGTAAAAAAAAAAATCCTATAACTTTTCAATATAAAATAAATTTATGTAATAATAAGGGAAAAATATTTTTAATTTCATAGTAATTATTTGCATTTTAGGAGTGAAACATGGTTAATGCACTTTAAGCAATGTCAATACTAATACATGATTTGCTTATTTTACACTATTATTTACTATCCAATATAAAATTAAACAAATAAAAAAATATAATTATAATTAACAAAAGAAATGTACATTTAAAATATATATTTTTGGAGGGCCAATGACTTCACCTTTTCAATTATAAGAAAAATAATTAGTTCTATAGAAGAACATAAAAAGGAAGAGAAGTTACAATATTTTTTAGTGATATCATGAATTTTGAGTGAATGAACGTTAGAAGCTTAACTTATTTGGCTAATCCATATTTTACCCATAGTTTACCCATATTATACCCATATTTTTATGGGTTGAATATGGGTATCAACCCATATTTTACCCATGTAAAAAGTCACTCACCCAACCGATTAAAATATGGGCGGGTTATCAAAATATGGGCTCATTTTGTCGGCACTAGTCCCTGCTAATACCTGAATGACTTCTCTCCTTAAAATTGTTTCTCAAACTTAGTCTGCATTGGCCATTTCTAATAATTGGACTGGATAGAGTAATGGAATTTAATCAAAATTTATGCCTCCTATCAAAGACAACATATACCACTACCAACACGAAGGAAAGCAACTCGGGGAAAAAGCCCCTATTATAAGAGGCTAGTGGAAAGTGCAAGATCCGAATCATTAATTTCTGCCTCCTATCAAAGACAACATGTACCACTACCAAAACGTGGATGTATGACCTATTTCATTGGAAGAGTTCTATTCCTCAACGGGAGCAAGGAAGGACTGGTTAGGCCCTTTCTATTCCATTCTTTGTTTGTAGTGCATTGGACACACTTAGCTTATCATTATCTCTGCAACATGGTTATCTAAAGCACCCCGTAGTGTTGATTACAAACCAACTTTTTCTTGCTCTAAGCTATAGAAACACTATTCATAGTGCCTTATTATAACTGATCTCTTATGGTTTAACGGCTAATATATGAGGGATAAGGCACAAGTACCCCCCTAGACTATGATCAAAATCTCAGAGACACACCTTAACTAAACTAAGGTCCTACTACTTCCCTGAACTTATTTTTTTTGTAATTTTGTACATATTTTGTCTTACGTGGCACACTCCGTGACTCCACACAATTGAGGCGCGTTGGAGATATTTGGATGCCACGTAAGCCAAAAAGGTGCACAAAATTACCAAAAAAAAAAAAATAAGATGGATAGTAGGACCTTAGTTTAGTTAAGGTGTGTCTCTGAGATTACTTGTTTTTTTATCTTCCAAAAAAGTTCCATTTTCTTTCATTTTTGTATTTAGCAAAATAAACGTTTTAAAATATACAATTTTCTTTTAACACTCAATAATATATCCAAAAGGAGAATAGAAGTGAATTTAATTTTTTCTTGGAAGTTCATATATACATTCATATAAATTAAAAATAGTTTACTGTTGTGAAATATTAGCAATATAAAATAATATCAGAAAATAAATATATAGACAAGATATATGGGAGATAATGCTTTCTTATTTCTTTCTTCTGTACTTTTCAATTGTCCCTTTTATAAAAGAATCATCGCCTATTTATATTACAAAATGTCTCTTCAAAGTTACATGAATTAAATAGTGTTCATTTATTTCATACATGAACTTCAAAGAGAGTTACGGATGATCTTTGAAGAGAGTTACGGATGACATCCACATTAATGTATTTATAACACTCCCCCTTGGATGTCCATAGATATGTGCCTCGTTAAAACCTTACTAGGAAAAATCCAGTGGAAAAAATCCTAGTGAAGGAAAAAGAGTACACATATCTTTTAATACGCCTTGAGTGTTGCCTCATTAAAAACCTTACTAGGAAAACCCAATGGGACAAAACTTTGGTTAAGGGAAAAAGAGTACAACGCGTATTTTACTCCCCCTGATGAAAACTTTATTTGATATCCTAGAGACGACGCATTCCAATTTTATATCTTAACTTCTCAAATGTTGATGTTGGCAATGCCTTAGTGAATAAATATGCAAGATTATCACTCGAACGAATCTGTTGAACATTTATCTCACCATTTTGTTGAAGATCATGTGAAATATGTTTTGTTCGGTCTCCTTTGATATGTCCTCCCTTTAATTGAGCTATGCAAGCAACATTATCTTCATACAATATTGTTGAAATCTTTGTTTGCACATAAAGACCGCATAATTGCAAAATGTGTTGAGTCATTGATCTTAACCATACACACTCTCGACTGGCTTCATGAATGGCTATTATCTCTGTATGATTTGAAGAAGTAGCAACAATTGTTTGCTTCATCGAATGCCATGATATAGTAATATCTCCATATGTGAATAAATAACCTGTTTGAGATCGGGCTTTATGTGCATCAGACAAATAGCCAGCATCTGCATAACTGATCAATTCTGACTTGGATGCATTAGAATATAACAATCCCATTTCAATTATTCCTTGAAGATATCTGAATATATGCTTAAAACCTTTCCAATGTCTTCTTGTTGGACATGAGCTGAATCTTGCCAATAAACTTACTGCGAAACAAATATCTGGTCGGGTATTGTTGGCTAGGTACATTAGTGCCCCAATAGCACTAAGATATGGTGTTTCATCACCAAGAATCTCTTCATCCTTTTCTTGAGGTCGGAATGGATCTTTATTTATATCGAGAGATCTCACAACCATCGGGGTACTCAATGGGTGTGATTTATTCATGTAAAATCGCTTCAAAACCTTTTCAGTATATGTTGATTGATGGATAAATATTCCACTTTTCAAATGTTCAATCTGAAGGCCAAGACAAAATTTTGTCTTTCCAAGATCTTTCATTTCAAATTCTTTCTTCAAATACTCAACGACTTTTGAAAGCTCTGTAGGAGTTCCAATGATGTTCAAGTTATCAACATAAACATATATTATTACAAATTCATATTTTGACCTTCGTATAAAAATACAATGACAAATATGGTCATTCTTATACCATTCTTTTAACAAATATTCGCAAAGACGATTATACCACATTCGCCCTGATTGTTTCAATCCATATAAGGATTTCTGAAGCTTTATTGAACAATTTTCTTTTGAATTTTCATATGTTTCAGGCACTTTGAGTGCTTTAGGGATTTTCATAAAAATATTGTGGTCTAGTGAGCGATATAAATAGGCCGTGACAACGTCCATTAGATGCATTTCAAGCTTTTCATGAACTGTCATATTTATTAGATACCTGAAGGTAATTGCATCTACCACAGGAGAATATGTCTTCTCATAATCAATGCCAGGTCTTTGCGAAAATCCTTGTGCCACAAGTCGTGCTTTATATCTTACGACTTTACCATTTTCATTGCGTTTTCGCACAAAAACCCACCAACTAGCTTGACACCTTCAGAGGTTCGGACTATTGGTCCAAAAACTTCACATTTTTCAAGTTAAGCCAATTCTGTTTGAATTGCTTCCTTCTATTTTGGCCAACCATTTCTCTGTCTACATTCATTGGCAGATCGTGGTTCTAAATCCTCATCTTGTTGCATTATTTCAACTGCAACATTATAGGAAAAAATATTATCCACCACAATATTATTTCGATTCCACATTTTTCTCGTCGAGACATAATTTATAGAGATTTCTTCATTCTCATTATTTTCAGGTACAAGGACCTCCTCTGTGGTGTCTTCATTTATTATGTCTCAGAGCTCTTCATGAGCAATTGCCTCTATATTATGATCATCTTGATCATTTATGCCTTTCCTTTTTCAAGGATTTTTATCCTTGGAACCAATTGGTGTACCACGTTTTAAGCGTGGTCCAGACTCATGTGCCTTAACATTTTGTCCTATCGGGACATCAACTCGAACTTGAGCACTAGCAGCTGGGATATATGATTTAGTAACCCGTGAAAGGTTAGTAAATGCATCCGGCAATTGATTTGCAATATTCTGCAAATAAATTATCTTTTGAACTTCTTGATCACATTGATTTGTTCAAGGATCTAAATGAGACAGTGAAAGTGAATTCCAATCTATCTCATTTCCCAATTTCTTTTGTTCTCCCCCTAGTGTTGGGTATACTGATTCATCAAAATGACAATCAGCAAACCTTGTCGTAAATAAATCTCCAGTTCTAGGTTCCAAATATTTTATAATAGAATGACATTCATACCCAACATATATCCCCAACCTTCTTTAGGGACCCATCTTTGTGCGTTGTGGTGGAGCAATTGGAACATATACCGCACAACCAAAGATTCTAAGATGGGAAATGTTTGGCTCTTGACCAAAAACCAATTGTAATGGGGAGATGTCATGATAACTGGTTGGCCTTATGCGCACAAGTGACGCTGCATGCAAAATAGCATGCCCCTAAACCGAAACATGCAACTTTGTTCTCATCAGCAATGATCTAGCTATCAATTGAAGACGTTTAATCAATGACTCTGCTAAACCATTTTGAGTATGAACATGTGCAACAGGAATTTCAATTGTTATTCCAGTGGATAAACAATAATCATTAAATGCTTGAGATGTAAACTCACTAGCATTATCAAGACAAATTGTTTTAATTGCATAATCTGGAAATTGTGATTTTAACCTTATTATTTGAGCCAACAACCTCGCAAAAGCCATATTGTGAGTTGATAATAAGCACACATGAGACCATCTTGTAGATGCATCTATCAAGACCATATAGTATTTAAATGGTCCACATGCAGGGTGAATAGGCCCATATATATCACCCTGTATTCGTTCCAGAAATGCGGGAGATTTCACTTCAACCTTAGTCATTGATGGTTTGATAACCAACTTTCCTTGTGAACAAGCAGCACAAGAGAATTCCTTTGATTGAAGAACATTTTGGTTCTTCAAACTATGCCCATGTGAATTCTCAATTATTCTGCGCATCATATTATAACCGGGATGGCCCAACCGGTCATGTCAAATGATAAAATCATTAGAACCAGTAAACCTTTTGTTTACTATGGCATGTGTTTCAACTGTACCGATATTTGTATGGTACAACCCATAAGAGAGTGCTTGCAATTTTTCATGCACAGTTTTCTTCTCCGCATTTATTGTAGTAATATAAAGGTATTCAACATTTTCTTCATTCGCAGTCTCAACATGATAGCCATTTTGGCGAATAACCTTGAAACTTAACAAGTTTCTATGAGATTTACTACAATACAATGCATTATCAATTACCAATAATGTTCCTCCAGGTAGTAATAAGGCTGCTCTTCCAGAGCCCTCAATCAATTTTGTACTACCAGATATTGTATTAACATATGCCTTTTTCATTATCAAATGATAGAAATATTTCTTTTCTCTTAGTATCGTATGAGTTGTGGCACTGTCCAAAAGACACATATCTCCATTACTCATCTGGATCCAACTGAAGACTAGGAAATTTTATTTATCTTCATAAAAATAAAAATACATAATAAGAAGTATGAAACTTAGCAAAAGAAAATTTAAGTACATGAACTTTAAGTATGACATTAAAAACACATAATATTATTCATTTCCCAATTCAATTATCAATCTTCAATTGCGATCCCTAAAGAAGTCCTCAGCTTCTAGATGAGTAATATCATCGAGCCCATCAAAAGCATCATCTTTCAATGCTAAATTCGCCTTAACATTCTCATCATATTTTTGAGAAGACCCTGCCTGAACATCATTTTTGAGAGTCAAATATGACTCCACTCGGGCATTAGAAGAGGAGGCGCCACCTCTATTCCCTTTCCTTTTAAAGGAATTTTGATACAACCTGACAAAATGCTCAGGTGCCCGACATTCATTTTTCCAGTGACCTTTAAGGCCACAACGATAACAGTGATCGCCCTTGCCTTTTGAAGGATTATTTTGAGAACCCATATTCTTCTCCCTTTTGTTATGACCACCACCTCGACGATTATTATATCGTCTTTTTCCTTTGCCAAGTCCACGCACATTATCATGGTCCCGATTATTTTGTCTTATTTCAGACTGGTCGTGTGCTTCTACCCCGTGGGCCTCCGGTAATGGAGCACTTCCAGTGGGACGGGCTTCATGATTTTTCATTAAAAGGTCATTATGTTGTTCAGCCACTAGAAGGCATGAGATTAATTCAGAGTATTTTTTTAAACCCTTTTCACGATATTGCTGCTGTAATATCATATTGGAGGCATGGAAAGTAGTTAGTGTCTTTTCCAACATGTCCTCATCTTTTATAACTTTCCCACATAATTTTAATTGGGAAATGATTCTAAATACAGTAGAGTTATACTTAATTACAGTTTTATAATCTTAAAACCGTAAGTGCATCCACTCATAACGAGCCCTTGGCAATACAGTTGCCTTGAGGTGGTCATACCTCCCTTTCAAACCTATCCACAATTCAAGTGGATCTTTCACTGTTAAGTATTCAACCTTCAGGCTTTCATCAAGATGATGACGAAGGAAAATCATAGCTTTCGCTTTATTCTGACTTGATGCCTTATTTCCTTCGATTATACAATCACCAAGACCCTTAGCGGTAAGGTGAATTTTAGCATCAAGTACCCATGACAAATAATTCTTTTCAGAAATGTCAAGTGCCACAAATTCAAGCTTTGACAAATTCGACATGATTGAAAATATCATAAAATAATTGAGTTAATATTATGATGTTGGTTTCTTTATAATAAATAATAAAGTATAATATGATTATAAAATATATTATATGTTATATGCATGCACATTGAATGTCTCAAAAACATATAAACTAATGATGTATTGAAACAATAGTTTTAATATGTAATTTTAATTGTTCTATAATATTTATTATTAGTTTCAATAGATATTAACGCCAAATTTTTGTAAGAGTTTCAAGTCATATTTAATACAATAATGTTCTTCTTTATGACACACCAATATGCTTATCATAATATATGAAAATACTTACGAGTNTTTTGTACATATTTTGTCTTACGTGGCACACTCCGTGACTCCACACAATTGAGGCACGTTGGAGATATTTGGATGCCATGTAAGCCAAAAAGGTGCACAAAATTACCAAAAAAAAAAAATTTAGATGGATAATAGGACCTTAGTTTAGTTAAGGTGTGTCTCTGAGATTACTTGTTTTTTTATCTTCCAAAAAAGTTCCATTTTCTTTCATTTTTGTATTAAGCAAAATAAACGTTTTAAAATATACAATTTTCTTTTAACACTTAATAATATATCCAAAAGGAGAATAGAAGTGAATTTAATTTTTTCTTGGAAGTTCATATATACATTCATATAAATTAAAAATAGTTTACTGTTGTGAAATATTAGCAATATAAAATAATATCAGACAATAAATATATAGACAAGATATATGGGAGATAATGCTTTCTTATTTCTTTCTTCTGTACTTTTCAATTGTCCCTTTTATAAAATAATCATCGCCTATTTATATTACAAAATGTCTCTTCAAAGTTACATGAATTAAATAGTGTTCATTTATTTCATACATGAACTTCAAAGAGAGTTACGGATGATATCCACATTAATGTATTTATAACATTTACAAATATTTTGAATTATTTAGGCAAAAGTCTTTGTATGATGAATGAAGAGTATAGTTTGAGTAATGAGATTATAAAAAATTGTGTTTGGCATTGGAATAATAAAGTAAAACAAAAGGGGATGAAATAATGAATATTTTTATACATTAGAATTCGCTTTTGTAAATAAGGCGAGTGTGAAATTAATCGTAAAATGCTTTTATTTTATCTTCATTTATATCACGAGATAAAATATTTTTATCCAATATTTATTTTATTAAAGTGTTTATAGTCTTTAAGAGCAACTACTATTAAAAATGAAAAAAATAATTAGTTACAGGTTGAACTTCTAAATAACTATTTTGAGAAATTGAGACTCATAATTTTTTTATTTTTTTATGAGTCAATCTCACTGGCAGAATCAAAATTTTCACTAAGACATTTAAAATATGAAGAATTAAACACACAAAAAAATAAAAAAAGTTCAATGATATATAAATAGCAAAAGAGAATTTTTTTTTTTTTTGAACTCCTTTGATCCTACCTAGCTCCAACCCCAAGCTCAATCCCCCTGCCAACCCGCTTAATAGCTCAGTTAACTTTTTAAAGTAAATCGCAACCAATGAAAGCGTTTTACTTGTTTTTTTTAACTTCCAAAGAGTTACATATTCTTTCATTTTTGTTGTATGCAAAATACACATTTTAAAATATAAAATTTTCTTTAGCCCTCAATAATATATTCCTAAAAGAGAATAGATGTGATNCCCCCCCCCCCCCCCCAAAGTTCATGTGTACACTGCATATAGGAACCTGTGTCACCCAATACCTATTATGTATTTAGTCTTAATTTATGTGACACAATTGCAATTTGAAGAATCATTTAAGAAAATAATATTTTTTAAATATTTAAAGTTACATCCTTCATCAGACAATAATTGTTCAGTATACTATTTTGAAATACCCGATAATACTTATTCACTTTATGAAATCAATAGATAATTTTACACTTATGTTTCCTAATTTACCCTCATTATTAATTAGTCATTTTCCTATTATATTTTTCAAGACATTGTATTTATTCTATTCAAAGGGTGATATAGTAAAATTACTATTTTATTTATTTTCTTAAGAAGTGTGCAAAGTCACTAGTGGACAACTATTATTGAGCAGAGTGAAAATTAATCATTGTAATTATAGTAATTTTTACATAATACTCTATATATTACTCTCTATGTCCCAATTTATGTGACGGGGATAAAATTTTCAAAAATCAACAAAATTTTATATTTATTTTCAAATATTTCAAGCTATTAATTATTGTGATTTATAGTGTTTTTTCATGTCATCTTCAAATAATATATAGTACATTTTTTGTCCCAATTTATGTGACACCGATTAAATTTTGAGAGTCAATCGAACTTTTGATATATCTTTTAAAATCTAAATATTTTAAATTATTAATATGATTTATAGAATTATTTTACATAATTTTTTAATTTCCAAAAGATAAAATAAAAAAACCTACAAAAATTATATAAATATCCTCGGCCAAAAGCAAGCACGTCAACCATGAGGTGATTGCTTGTAGCCTTCCCTGTATAGGAGTAGTAAAGTAATGTAGAAAAATATAAGTTAAAAAGTTATTACTGTTATAAAACTAAAGCAAAATAAGAGAAGAAATATAGAAGATGAAAGCAATACAAATAGGGAGATAAGAGATGAGAGCTTTTCTTATTATTTCAAGTATTCAAGTTTTTATAATATGAACCCTTATGCCTCTATTTATAGTGTAGCATAGAGGCATACAAAAGGTTAGTCATAAACATGACATTAACATGAATATAATGGAGGAGGTTATGGAAGTGAAAGGTTACAAGAATAATGGTTATAAAGTTGGAGGTTATGGAGGTTATGATTATCTTCATAATGGAGGAAAGTAATGGAGATAATGGGTGAGAGAAACTTCTTGGTGTAGTGGACATCCACACTATAATATTTTATAACACTCCTCCTAGGATGTCCATAGATAATATGCCTCGTTAAAACCTTACTAGGAAAAAACCTTGTGGGAAAAAATCCTAGTGAAGGAAAAAGAGTACACATATCTTTTAATACGGTTTGAATGCTACCTCGTTAAAAAACTTACCAAGAAAATCCAATTCGGATAAAACCATGGTTAAGGAAAAGAGTACAACGTGTTGTTTTCTCCCCTGATAAAAACTTTACTTGATATCTCGGAGACGATGCATTCCAATCTTATATCACAACTTCTCAAATATTGATGTTGACAATCCTTAGTGAATAAGTTTACAAGATTATCACTTGAATGGGTCTTTGAACGTCTATCTCACCATTTTGTTGAAGATCATGTGTGTAAAAGACTTTTGGTGAAACATGCTTTGTCCGATCTCCTTTGATGGTATCCTCCCTTCAATTGAGCTATATATTATTTCTCTATATGGTGGCTGAAATATCCTTTTCAAAAGAAAATAACATATTTTCTGAATATGATAGATCATGATTCCAATCAAACACACTCCCGATTTAATTTATAGATCAATATTATTTCTGCATGATTTGAAGAAGTGGTTACTAATGTCATTTTTTGAATGCCAAGATATTATTGTGTCTCCATATGTAAATAAATAGTCCATTTGTGATCGAGCTTTATGCAGATCAAATAAATATTTTGCATCTACATAATCAAATCATTTCTGACTCAGAGATTGATCATTTCAATTTTATTGAAGCCCCTCTTTTCTTCTGAAAGAAA
The DNA here is from genome assembly GCF_019186545.1 of Solanum stenotomum. NCBI lineage: Eukaryota > Viridiplantae > Streptophyta > Magnoliopsida > Solanales > Solanaceae > Solanum > Solanum stenotomum. Next base: position 25,957,279 of record NC_064284.1, read on the forward strand.
ATCACACATCTTTTATGTGTTGAATCACTTGCTTTGTTAGTTTCTTGTCATAACTTGAATGATAATATGACAATCCCTTCACATAACTTTCGTTATGTATATAGAATAATCTTCTAGCCTTTTCATAACCAACAATCTGTAAGTGCACCAATTGCACTAATACATGGCATTTTAAATCATTTTCATGAGATCAAAAAGACTCTTTTTTTGTGTTAAGCAGTCTCAGAACCATTGGGTACTCAATGGACTTGCTCTAAGACCTTTTAAATCCTTTAAGGATTTTCATATAACATTCATCGTCTAGTTAGACATAATAATCATTCATTATACATATTCAAGTATTTCATCCATTGCCAGACTGAAACAAGTCTCATTGCATTCACCACTGGAGAATATATCTCCATTTAATAATGCCAAAATTTTTAAGAAAACCCTTTATGCCCTGAGGCACAAACTGCACTTTATATCTTTTGGTTATACTTTCGCACAATGATTCATTTGTACCACACTGACATTATATTTTGATCCATGAACTATAAGATCAAAAACATCACTTTTCTATGTGAAACAAAATATACTTGAAGAGTGCCAATCATTTATCTGTCCACACGATATGACAGATTCAAATTTAAGATCCTCGTAACCATTTATAGCATTGAGTGCTACTTCATATAAAAGATACCGTCGACAAACATTTTGATATCGATTCCAATACGATATAACTTATCAAGATCTCTTCATTTTTCATCATTTTTAGGTACCTGAACCTTTGCCAAGGTTTTATGAAGTGTTATGTTATAGTGCTCTTTCAAAGCACTTACTTCATTATCATGACCATTTTGATAATTTGCTCCTCTCTTTCCTCAAGGAGTTTTACCTTTGGAATCGATTGGTCTATCACGCTTCTGGCGTACCATAGTCTCTGTCCTTCAAGGACTATTTATTGAAGCATTTGTAGCTTAGTTAAAATATTGGGTCAGCAAATATATCTAGCAAATTATTTGCAACATTTTGCAAAGGAATTATTTCTTGAACTTCAAGTTCACATTTTTTTAACGAGGATCTAGATAATTCACCCCACATAATTTTCAGCTGCTACACATATCTCCCCCTAATGTTAGGAAATCTAACATTTACCCCAACCTCATTTGGGGATCCATCTTTGTGCGTGGTGGAGCAATAAAATCATATGTGCACATATAAATTTTTTAGATGGAAATTATTTGGTTCCTGACCCTGAACCAATTGTGATGGGAGAACCTTGTTGGCTTGATGCATACCTGTTAAATAAACTTATCTCATATCAAATTTTATTTGAGAAATTTGTTCTCATAATCAGTGGTCTAGCTATAATTATAGGCAAACAATTTTTGCTAAACCAACCAGTATTATCAACATAATTTTATAATTTAAAACTATGCTCTTAATTTAACAATTTGAGCAAACAACCTTACAAAAACCAATTTGTAAGTTGATACAAATGCACATGTGACCTTACCATAGATGCATCTATTAAATCATAATAGTAAGTGGTCCACATGACAGGTGAACTGGCTCATATTCACCTTTTTATATGTTCTAATAATTTCAGGGGATACAATCCCAACCTTAGCTGATACAATGATCATTTTATCATGAGAACAAGCAACACAAGAGAATTTTTGAAGAATCTTTTATTTCTTCAAACACATAGTCACACGAATTCTCAATTTCTTTTGCATCACATTTGAATCAGAATGGCCAACCGATTATACCAACTGATATTTATTCTAGTAAACTTGTAGTTTACTTTTGCACGTGATTCCATCATCATGCCCATATTTGTATACAACAAACAATGGAAAAAAATGGGTAATCTTATACGTAAATATTTATAACCCACTTTGGTTGTAGTAATTTGAAGATATTAAATCTTCCCATAATTTATAGTCTCAATATAATATTTTTTCTTTTCAATTCTTTCGAAACTTAAAAAGTTTCTTTTGAGTCTTACTACAACCCCAATATTATGAACAATTTCATTCCTTCGAATAACAACAAATTAGCTCTTTCGAAACTCTCAATTAATTTTGTGTACTGCCACAAATTTCACACAACCATTCTTATGGTGACCATCTCCTTCAAGGAGACAATTATTATTATTTTCATAGTTAAAATTATCACATGCAAGACATATTTCTAGACAACCAATGACAAATTAGTGTTGCCACACTGTTGACACCCAATTTTGGCTTAACATTTTTAAAATTCGTAAGTTTTAAGTTTTATATATCTAATGGTTCAAAATATTTTCTTATAATTTTAAATAAGTTTATCAATAACTATCCTTATTTATCAAAATTTAGGATTTTTTATTAATTAATTTTAAAATTGCATTTTTACATGTCATTAGTTATATTCATTATATTTATGTTAATTCATTTTATTTGTTACATTTGTAAATATTGATATTTTGCATAATTTAAAAATTCATTCAAATACAAATATTTTACTTGATCGATAATTTTGGGCCACAATCACAAGCCCAAAAATTGAGCCCATTTAACAATTATTTCCTATATAAGTTTTGGTTAGGTTAAAAAATAGGGGGTAGTGAAAATATATTTAGGTTAAGGTTTTAGATTTTTATTGAAAAAGGGTTTCACTTTTTCACTACTTTTCGGTCACCAACTCCCCAAAATTTGCGAAGCTCCGGCAACACAAAACCCAGAACTAAAAAATCCCAAGCTTTCTTCCCCTTTCTATTTTGTTTGTTATTTGCTGCCAGCGGCGATAACATACTAATCCCCACCCACCACTGTCCAAAGCCACCAGAAACCCAAAACCTCATCGGAGAAGACAACCAACACCACAAAGCTCTACCAGAAACCATCTCCAAACACCCACCCGAAACCCCAACGTTTGTCCCCTTTCCTTTTTAATTTCTTTTTCCGGTGAAATCGTCTGAAAGCAGCCAACAATCAGACCCAAACGACCTCTTTTGAGTCCAATTGCTCCACCATCAAGCTCAAAGCTCGCGAACACCAGCTGCAGCTCCGGTGAGGAGTTCCAAACTCCGATGAGTTGGCGCAAAGAAGAAGAAAATGCCGTCAGTCCCCTTCCCTCTTTCCCTTCACGATTTCTTTCTTATTTTAATAGATTCTCCGGTGAACCACCGGAAACAACCCATTCACCCTTCTTCTTCCGGTCACTTATTAAGATCAGATATGATTGGATTTGTGATTTTTCGGCGATGCAACAGCTCCACAACGTCCGACAATGGCAGAAACAAGACTTAACAGTGAGTTCAAGCTCCGGTAATTTCATTTTTTATATTTCTAGTTTAAGTTTTCCATTTGATTCCATGCTATTACATCTTCATTGTTTATTATTTGAATTTGTTGGATGGGTATTGATATTTTGGATACTATTTTCCAGTGAATATGTATATATATTGTTCTTAGTGTTACTGTTTATAGCACATTATATTTTATCACTATTATTTGTTCCATTCTTGATTATACACCGATAACATGATACTTATTTACCATTATTTGTATTTTTTTTTACTCCATTAGTATTATATTATTTATTATTTGTTTGTTTGGGTACTGTTATTCTTTAGTTTTAATTGTTGTTACTCTATTTTTGTTTATTAAAATATATGGTTGTTTTCTTATAATTGTTTAAGATGATTATGGATTTATTGTGTTTGTGTTGTTTCCATTAATTTTTATTTTTATGTTTCTGCTACTTTAAGTCTTAGCTGACTTGCACATTATTTTGTTATTATTATTATTATTATTATTGTTGTTGTTGTTATTATTATTATTATTATTATTATTATTATTATTGTTTGAGTTATTATCATTATCGTTACTTATATTATTCATTCTTGTTTAGTTAACCTTTAAATTAGAATGGTATTTTTATGTTGATTTCATATTTTTCATGGTGTCTTTATTTTTTTTTGTTGCTTTACTTACTTTTGATCGTGTATGTGGCTTTAATTATGTTAGCACAATTTTGTTATTTGGGTGTTACACATCATTTTGTCTTTTAGTAGTTTGAGTGATTATTGGTGCTTTAATGTTAAAATTGGCCAATGAAAAAACTTCTCCGTCGATTTTTGAGGCCTCTTCATTTTAAATGAAGGAAATTTAGTTTAAGTTTATATAAGTTTTATGTTAAAATGAAATTACCGTCGATTTCCAGGGCATTCCATGTTAATAAGACGTGTCTTTTATTTTTAAGTTATTCTTTGATTCATTTATTTTTATTCATGTTAATTTATTACTAACACTTTTACTAAGTGTCTTTACAGGTATTCGGAGGTGCTTCCCATTGAAGCTATTTAAATTAGGTTCGAATTATACTCTTATTTATTAATGTCTATTATTGACGTAGACAAATTTAGGCCAATTCCTATATTATTGTTTTATTATATTACTTGTGTATATTGCATGCTTATTATACTTGTACATTATTTTATCCTCCTTCTCAATTTGAAAAAAATGAATTCAATCGGGACCCACATTTGTGGATTTCAAAGGATGCCTAACTTCTTCCCTTCGGAATAACTTGAACCCCTTACTTAGAATCTAATGGTTTCGTAGATCACTTAATGGTTTCCTAGTTTTTTCCTAAAATTAGGTGGCGACTCCTTAAAAATTCTTTTAAAATTGAATCAATTGATTATTTTTCTAGTCACCGCGATATTTCACCCTATTTGAATAGAGTAGGGATGTAAACAGAATGGCGATTCCACTGAGATATAAAAGTTCTAACCATTATTAGTTCATCTTTACAAATTGAGGAGACTTTTCTTTTATTGTGTTATATCTTGTATCTTTTATATTTTGTTGATTATTTGTATATTGTATTTATTGTTTATTCATTATTTATTTAAATATATGTCTATTGTCATTGCATTTTATGGCATAATTTCCGTCAAATGACAAATATAATGCATTAGGACAAGGGCGATTACGTGGCTTTCCATGGCTGTCCTTCAGAAAAAGCACATTCGAATTCTTTTGAAGTGATAAAAGAATAGTTAGCTTGTGGTCATCCAACATCACAATTATATTTCATCCTGTAGTTTGTCCAACTCAGGTAATTGGTGCTTGTCTAAACCACTCTTAATCAACTAGTGTAGAGCTGAACCAAAATCTCGTATTTAGTGCATTTGCTTGAGATGACACAACACTCAAGGCACATTTGTATAAGACATGCATTTATTGTTTGTATGTTATGTGATATACCTGGTTTACGTGAATATGTTGTATGATAGTCCATTAGTTCAAAGTTTTCTTAAGAGTTTCATAGACATAAATATCTAGTCACTGTCAAGTCACTTTTACCTTTCGAGTTGTTTTTGAAAGCTTGAAGGTTATTGCTCGTTTGGAGCGACAAGGGACAAGAGAACTTGCGAAAAATGAGTCTTTGGATTTCACAAGACAATAATAACCTGTCAAAAAGACAAATCAAGGGAATCTTTGACTATAAAGTCCCACTAATTTATTTTTTATTGTTTTGCATGTTGGCCTTGCTTTCACATATTTCTCATATTTTTGCAGGAAAACCATCATCGACGACAGTCGGAGATGGTCATAACAATGTCTGGTTTTTCGTGAATAATTGGAAGACACAGTTCCAAGAAGCATAAAAAAAATACAACAAGTAGTTACTGTAAAAAAAATGAGATGCCACATTCAACAGGTAGTACAAAGATCGACAGTTATAGATGATACAAGGAATTGCTTCGAATTTGTCTAAATTTTAAAATTGTTTTATGCCATATCTGCACGAATTACGCGAACCTAATTCTCATCTCGATGAGATACTTAGGCAGCTCTTATTGCGTTTGGTATTCATTCTTTTAAATTAAAAAAAAATCAAATAGTTTGTGCATATTTTTAAAAACATATCTGTAAGAACTACGCACACCTGATTCTCATATCAATGAGATACGTAGGCAACCTTTTTGGGGTTCGATATTCATTCTTTCAAAAAAAAAATTGTGTATACATCGTAAGAGTCACGTCTCTTCAACTGAGTTGGGACCAATGCAGTTAGGAACATGTAAATATATTTGGTATGATGGAGGGGACTGACTTGGTGGTAACAATAGACTCTTTTGGTACCTCTCATTTCTACTTTTGTGATGCTTGAAAATTATCTTGCAGGCATTCAAGATAAGAATAAAGTCAACCTTATGCTTTCATGTGCATTGTGTGGTGAGCTTTTAGATTAAAATCCAATTGCATCGCACTGTTGATCTAGAACTTGGATTGAATGTTATCGAGGAGAAATCCTGAGTAATGTTTGGTTTGGGAAAGGATCGTAGGCCTTTTTTGACCCGATTGTGCCTTTCAAAGCCTACCAAATGACATTAATCCCTAGTTTTCCCCACTTTGAGTGTGAAACCTTTTCTTTGGGCAACCACATTCTTGCCATTACTCTTCTAAGTGCTTACATGCACTATCCCTCTCTTGGCCCAACCTTCTTGAGTGCACCAAAAGTGTGCAAATTATAAGAGAAGATCCATGTTTGAAATTGTCAAAGACAAAAGATACAAAGTCTCCCAAAGTCGAGGAAGCTAAACACAACTTCTAGAAAAAGAAAAAGAAAATGAAAAGGTGGAAAGTAGTAAAGAAAGATAAAAATACCCCTACAAGGTCAATGAAAGACGAGAAGAGAAAAAAAAACTCCAACAAAAGAGGAGAAAACTTCAAAGCAAAGGGGTGAAAAAGGAAAAACTCCAACAAATAAAAATTCAAAAGAAGTCGAAAAAAAATATGGGAGGATCAGATGACAAAGGTGTATCAATCATCAAAAGCACAAATTCACTGTGACGCTCAAAAAAGAATTACGTCACTCTTATCCCAAATATATATCCTACTCGACCCTAAGCCTACAATACAAGCCAATAACAAGTCCTACATGATCTCATTCCAAATGTTCTCACATTAGTGAAGATTTATATAAGGGTCAAGCATATGGTATCACAGTTGCATGCATTGAACATTCTTGTGAGTGTCAGTGCACTTCAAAATATGTCCTAAAATAAAACTCTTCAAAAATATGTGTGAAATATGACTTTTCTTTTTGTGAGGGCACTTGAAACATGAGGATTGAAACAATTCAAAATCTTTGTTTGAAGAANGAATGCACTTCAAAAGATGTCCTAAAATAAAACTCTTCAAAAATATGTGTGAAATATGACTTTTCTTTTTGTGAGGGCACTTGAAACATGAGGATTGAAACAATTCAAAATCTTTGTTTGAAGAAAAATGAATAAATCTTGTTGATACTTAAGTATGTTTGAGGTACCACTTAAAGCTGTGGAAGTTACCTCAAATTCAATCTTTGTTAATAAAAAAAAAATTACATGTGATCCTAACTTCTGGTACCAATTGTAAACAAGATTTAATTCTCTTTATATTATTTATATTTCAAAAAAAAAAAGGGCAAACAAGATTTACCAAATCATTTTTTTAAAAATTCTTTCCATTATTACAAAAAAAAAAAAAGATTTTGCCTTTTCTTTTTGGGTTGTTCATTGTAAAAAGTGTCATTAGGTTAATCCTATTAGTGTGAGACGCTTATTTTATTTCATTGGATTGTCCATCTCAAAAATGTGATATATCTTGTCTTTAGGCTTTGAATATCGCGGGGAATATTATTTTCCTATTTCATCATGTTCATATTGTGCTTTTTCTACTGATGATCTTGTCTCAAATTCCTTGCAGTATTCATCACCTACAGATTGGAACTACATTTGACTTGATTCCTGGCTCAACAGGATATGTAGGCACCACGACGGCTCTATCATATACCCAGTGTGATTTTCTTTTCACCTTGTAATAAAAACTGGGACAAAATTTTTGAGAATATATCAAAAATTCACAATAAATGTGCTATCTCCAGCAAATAAATATTGGAGATCTTTTTGAGATTTGCCAAAAGTTATAACTGGACAGAATTTTTGAGGAAGACCTAAAAAAATCCAACAAGTACTGTCAGAAGCTTGATAGTCAACTTCAAATGATCCATCATCGCTTGAAGTTTAAAGTCAACTTGAAAATCTCCAGCATTGTCATGGTGAGCCAGCAACTTCTAGTACAAATCCCCAATAAGACATGAGTCGCAATAAACATAAAATGGTCAGGAGTAAAATGTTGATTGCTTACATGTGTCAAACTGATTAGGCATTTTGTACACATTCTCTTTTAATGAATTTTTTCTCAAGGTTTCTTGACTAAGTCGCTAGCTAAGGTGACATTGTGTCTACTAATTGTTCCTTTTCAAGTACAGGAACAGGTGAAAGCATTAATGCGATGACACTTTCAAGACAATCATTGAGTCATCCACCTCGTTACAGTGGAAAATCATTGGGTCATTTTTCATTTGCTGAGAGGGATATTGCATTTTTCATTTGCCGAGAGGGCCATTGCATTTTTCATTTGCTAAGAGTGTCATTGCATTTTTCATTTGCCAAGAGACACATTGCATTTTTTGTTTGCCAAGAGGGCCATTGCATTTTTAATTTCCCAAGAGGATCATTGCCTTTTCATTTGCCGAGAAGGTCATTGCATTTAAGTCATATCTATTCGGAGGTGAAGGATGTGCACCATATTTGTTCAACGTTCAAGTCGATGGAAACTTGCGTTGAAAGATATTTGCATTGAAGGCGCATCTATTCGGAGGTGAAGGATGTGCATCCTATCTGTTCAACGTTCAAGTCAGTGGAAACTTGCGTTGAAAGATATTTGCATTTAAGTCGCATCTATTCGAAGGTGAATGATGTGCGCCCTATCTATTCCATGTTCAAGTCGAAGGAGACTTGCGTTGAAAGAATTTTTATTCATCCTATCGATGGACATACATTCCTAATCCTACCGATTAATCATCTTTTTTATTCATTCTACCGATGGACATATATTGAAAATCCTATCGATGGATCATCTTTTTCATTCGTCCTATCGATGAACATACATTCAAAATCCTACCGAATGATCAGTTTTTTTCATTTGTCCTACCGATGGACATACATTCCAAATCCTACCAATGGATCATCTTTTTTCATTCATCCTATCGATGGACATACATTCAAAATCCTACCGATGGATCATCTTTTTTCATTCGTCCTATCAATGGACATACATTCAAAATCCTACCGAATGATCATTTTTTTTCATTTGTCCTATCGATGGACATACATTCCAAATCCTACCGATGAATCATCTTTTTTCATTTGTCCTATCGATGGACATACATTCAAAATCCTACCGAAGGATCAACTTTTTCCATTCGTCCTACCGGTAGACATAAATTCCAAATCATATTGATTGTAATGACCCTTCTGGTCATTTCTGTGTCTTGCATTCTATGTGTCTTTTAGAGCGTTACTGTAGCAACCCCAACTCATTTATGACTTGCTGGGATTGATAGTTCGATCACCTGTTCATACATTTGGTCTTGGTGTGAGTTTTTGTGTTTTGGAGCTTATGAACCTTGAACGATCATTTTCGATCAAAAGTTCAAGAAGACGACCTCAGAAGAGAATTCTGACTATTCCATCAGCTCCGGAGTTGCCAAATTAGGCTGGTAGCATAGTTGGAACGAGTATCGAGGTCTTCGATGCGAGTTTGGACCATTAGACATTTTAGCCTTTGAAATTTGGCCTAAGGTTGACTTTGGTCAACATTCTTGGAAAACCTGCTTAGATGAAAATTTCGTCAGCACGGTTAGCTCCGGAATGTTGAGTTTGGTCTAGCACGACCTTTCGTTCAATTCCCAAGGCATCTGAACTCATTTCGAGCCCCTTAGTGGATTTTGGTTAAAATGACATTTGTAAGTGGGACCCACTTTTTATTGAGATGACCTCTGATGGGAATTTCGACTGCGCCATTGAGTCCGGAATATCAAATTTAGTAGGGTAGCATATCTATTTTATTTTTACCAGATTCCGAACGAATCCCGAACACCCCGTTGGAGATTTTAAAGTTGGCAAAAATCAACTTTTCAATTGATATATATATAGCTGGTGCAGGCCATATTTCAGTCCCCATTTCTCAACTTCAAACCTTCATAATTCTCTAATTTCAAGACCGATTTCAGTGATTCGAAGGTCCATCTTGTGGGGTTTTTTGCAAGGAACACGTTGGTGAGCTCGGAAACTGATTTGGGGTCTCCGTTTGAGGTAAATTTCATGAAATACCGACTGCCACACCCTTTTTGTCAGCTTTATTTTGGGAATTTTTGAGACTTGATATCTCAGTCATTTTAGATCCGATTTCGGTGATTCTTGGGGCTATCTTGAGTTGTTTTTCAAGGAGAACGCGTTGGCGTGGTTAGATTTCATATATAATTTTTTTTGGAGGTAAAAATATGTGTTTTAGCTACTGTCTTAGCTCATTTCAAGCTCAATTTTTGAAAAATTTTAGAAGGTGATTTTTAGGTCATTTTAGGTGCGAATCTGGTGATTCAAAAGCCTAGATTGTAGGGTTTTTCGTGAGGATCATCGTGGCGTGATTGGTTTCAGCATCTAGACCCTTATTTCTGGTATTTTCTTGTAAATAGTTGTTGCTATTATTGTTCCGTTTTAGTGTAAATTGGGTTCTGGTAGCATGTTGATATTGTGTTGTTCCCGAGCCATAAATTGTGTCCCATTTTTTGACATGAGTTGGGGGAACTGGTTAGGACCCACTTTTAGGGTTAATTTTGGAATTTCCAGCGTGGGTCCCACTTTTCTCGTTTTGACCCCGAAATTGATCCATCTCTGTTTATTGTGATTTTAATGTCTAAACGACCGTAATAATGTTGTGACTCTATTTTTGAAAGCGGGGCAGCGGTTCGAGGACGTTCGGAAAGAGAAAGTTCCGGAGAAGTGATTTTGGAGAGCATGTGATCGGCCTACAGGTAGGCTACGATTTCCCTCTCTTAAATTGAGCTTGAGATTGTGAATGCATGTTGATTAGTTGGGATTTGGATTGGTACTGATTGAATCATGCATAGGTGTTTAGAAATCATATTTTTGGCCTATTTTGGGAATTATCGGGTAATTGCTCTCTCTCTCTCTCTCCAACGGCTTTCTCTCCATACCTCAACGGCTTTCTCTCCGGCGACGCCGGCGAAACCGAAAGACACCAGCGCTGCTCCGACCAGGCGGCAACTCCGACGGGATCCTCTTTCTCTTTCCTTCTTTTTCGTTCTTCTTCTTCTTCTTCTTCTCTTCTCCGCCTCCAGCAGCCGACGAGGACTACCAGCAATCACCGGACAGCAGCAGCAACAGCCGGCGACAACCCACGACAGCAACAGATCCGGTCGACAGCAACCAGCGAGAGCCAGCTCTGACTCCGGTGAGCTACCGGCCAAACAACAGTGCACCAGCAGTGCTACTGTTTGTCGCTGGAGACCAACCAGATCTGGCCGGAAAACGCACCGACCAGGTTCTATCTATCCTGTCTCTTCTTCCTTTCTTGATCTGAATATATTTTCTGAGCCCTCGCTTGCAGATTTTGTGTACTGTCTTCTGTTTTTAAAACCTTCTGATTATCTATCTTTATTTCTGATTGGCTTTGTAGTTCAGATTAGGGCTACATCTTATATAGTTCGGATCAGTGCTTTCTTGTTCTCTATTATAGGCTGGATCAGTGCTTCAACCGGTAGTCTAGTTGTTGCTATCTTGTCTTTTAGATTATACACTTGTTGCAGTATTTTAAAGTATTTTCCTGTGTAGATTTTACATTAGTTTCAGTTTCTTTCTAGTGGATTTGGTAACTNAGGCGATATGTTTGCTCCGATGATAGTTATCCTTATTTTCCCGATGTTACCACTTTAAGAGTTACGTCAATGACATTAGTTCTGCTTCGCGATTTGAATTTGATTTTCGATTTGGTTCCAAGGACTTACATTGATTGACTGGGTGTGGACGGCGATCCAGGGACATTTATGAGAATAGATCTATTGGGACTCTTTCAGCAGCCACATTAGCACCTTTATAGAGCATCCAGTTGGAGTTTCGGCCTCTATTGCCCGGATACTTATACAGATCATCCGGTTAGAGTTCCGGCCTCTCTTGCCCAGACACATATATAAAGCATCCGGTTAGAGTTTCGGCCTCTATTGCCCAGATTCTTATATAGAGCATCGAGTTGGAGTTCCGACCTTTATTGGCCAGATACTTATATAGAGCATCCGGTTAGAGTTCTGGCCTCAGATACTTGATACTTGTGATTGGTTACTTGGGCACTTCTGGTGAGCATCCAATTCGATGTTCGGCCTTCGTACTGTAAGATTTTACTAATTGGGGTTGAGGTTCTGATTCGTGTTCTCCGTTCTTTGGGTTCTCATATGCAATTCTCTTTAGTTATAGTTATTTTGTGTACTCATCGGGCTTATGGGGATCTGTTCGGGTTTTTATTTAACTTGCGCATGAGTGTACCTTCTGGGCTTACGGGGGTCCAGTTAGGTGTAGTTAACTTATAGATTGCTTCAGTTAGTTCCTTCTACACTCGTGTGCATTCCATTGTTATTTAGATTTTCGTTCTTGACTTTAATTTGTGTTATTCCTTATTTTCATACTACCTTTAATTTTCAAGTTCAGTCGGCCTATGATGCCTACTGGGTACCTGTTGTTTTGGTACTCATGCTACGCTCTGCATCTATTTCGTGATACAGGTCCGGGCACTAGTAGCCAGCATTGATCGAGCTTGGAGAAGACTGATTCGGAGACGGGAGTGAGCACACGGCGTTTTGTACTATTTCAGTCTCCATCTGTATATATAGACTTATCTTTTACCTTTCGAGACAGTCCAATCTTTGTTGTCCACTTTTGAGACTTGAACTCATTTTGTAGTAGCTCTGTAGTAGTGACTTCTAGGTTCTGAGAGGGATCTTTATTTGTATATATGTTTTGGTTTGCTTCTGCCTGTTTGTATTGTTATTTGCCTACTCTTGTTTAGTTTCTACCCTCAAACCTATTACTTGTTATTCCGGGTTACGGGTTGGCTTACCTGCTGATGGATTATAGTAGGTATCATCATTACTTGAGAAATCGGGTCATGACACGATGGTATCAGAGCCTCAGGTTTACCGGTCTCACTTGTACAGAGCTAACGTCTAGTAGAGTCTTGCAGATCGGTGCAGAGACGTCCGTAACTTATCTTCGGGAGCCTATATGATGTCTTTAGGAAGATTTCCTCTTTTGTTTCACTTCGTGCAGCTTGTGTCTTATTGGTTCCTTGAAATCTCACTTGTTTCACTCTTTAGGGGGATGGATCGCACGTGAAACGGGTCGATCGAGGCTGATGCAATCGGGCCTGCAAATAGATCCCCATCTTGGGGTAGACGTTGACACCTAGGTTGAGCCGGGGCCGCAGCATCGGCCCGAGATATGAAGGAGGTGAGAGATCGTTGTTTTTTTCGTGGGTTGCGATACCGTCTGAGGGTCGACACAGAGCATTTGGTTTCATTCGACCGTTCATTTCTTGATGTGGTCGATCATGCTCGATCCATGGAGCATATTCATCGCAAGCCTCAAGGGGGCAGCGATAAGAGAGCACGTTACTAGGGCAGCTACAGCGGGTCCTGACTAGAGGGATAGACTCTTATGATAGGCCCCGCCAGAGGTTCCAACAGGGTTAGTCCAATCGGCCTGTTCAGGCGACATTACCTGATTCTGAGATAGGCCAGCATCAGTAGGCTGGTCCTAGTACGAGCCAGAGTTTAAGGAGATCAGATTCCCTCCCTTTCTACCGCGGTCGGGTTACTTCAAGGCATTCATTTTTGGGGTGTATTGATTGTGGTGCACTTGACAATTGGTCTAGAAGGTTCCCCCGGCGAGGGCGAGGGGCAATTGTACCAGCTCCCCATGCACCTAGACAAGTTTCAACAGTGCCCTCTCCATTTAGAGGTGGTGGTCAGGGCCAAGATCGTCGAGACAGCCGACAGGGTACTAGAGGCGGAGCTCGGGGAGGTAGGCTAGGTAGTACATCAAATGTATCGAACAGATGTGCTCAGGGCCATCTCTATGCAGCCCCGGTGAGGGCGACGGCTGAGGCATCTAACGATGTCATTACAGGTACACTTTTATTATGCCATCAGCCTGCTACATTATTATTTGATCCCGGGTCCACATTCTCGTATGTATCTGTTTATTTTGCTCCTCGATTGGGTATGAGGTCTGAGTCTTTGGCAGAACCGATTCATGTTTCGACCCCGGTGATAAGTCCTTAGTAGTAGATCAGGTATTGCGATCTTGCTTAGTGATTGTACAGGGTTATTATACTAGAGTTGATCTTATTTTTCTAGTTATGGTTGATTTCGATGTGATTCTGGGCATGGACTGGTTATCCCCTTACCATGCGGTCTTGGATTACTACACCAAGACTGTTACCTTAGCGATGCCTGGCATTCCCCTAGTGTTGTGGCAGGGTGCTTATAGTCACACACCGACAGGGATCATCTCTTTTATGCGAGTTAGGCAGTTGGTTGCTTCTGGATGTTTAGCTTATTTAGCCTATGTGCGAGATGTGAGAAGGGAGGGCCCTTTAGTTGACTTAGTTCCTGTGGTTAGAGAGTTTATAGATGTGTTTCCTACAGACGTACCTAGCTTACCCCCAGATCGAGACATTGATTTTGCCATAGATTTAGAGCCCGACACTCGTCTTATTTCTATTACGCCTTACCAGATGGCTCCTGTAGAGCTCAGTGTACAGTTAGAGGATCTCTTAGGTAAGGGGATTCATTCGTTCGAATGTGTCACCTTGGGGTTCTTCTGTTCTGTTTGTGAAGAAGAATGACGGGACTATGAGGATGTGCATTGACTACAGGCAGTTGAACAAGGTGATGGTGAAGAACCATTACCCCATGCCTCACATTGATGATTTGTTTGATCAACTTCAGGGTGCCGCCGTGTTTTCAAAGATTGATTTGAGGTATGGGTACCATCAGTTCAGGATTAGGGCAGCGGACATCCCTAAGACTGCATTTAGGACCCGTTATGGCCATTATGAGTTCTTGGTGATGTCGTTTGGGTTAACTAATGCCCCTGCTGCCTTCATGGACTTGATGACATACTGGTATATTTGCGGAGCCGGAGTGAACATGAGCAGTATTTGAGGATTGTGCTCCAGACTTTGAGAGATCAATGGCTTTACGCCAAGTTCTCAAAGTGTCAGTTTTGGTTAGACTCTGTAGCATTCTTGGGGCATGTTGTATCCAAGGAGGGCATAATGGTAGATCCGGCGAAGATTGAGGCTATTCGTGATTGGGCTAGGCCCACATCAGTTACTGAGATTCAGAGCTTTGTCGGACTAGCAGGCTACTACTGACGCTTTGTTGAGGGTTTTTCTACTATTGTAGCCCCGTTGACTCGATTGACTCGTGTTGATATTCCCTTTGATTGGTCAGAGGAGTGTGAGGCGAGCTTTTTGAGGCTAAAAAAGTTATTGACCACCGCTAATATATTGACTCTTCCAGTTGAGGGAGAGGGCTTCACAGTTTATTGTGACGCATCCGGCGTTGGTTTGGGTTGTGTATTGATGCAGCAAGGCCAAGTTATTGCTTATGCGTCAAGGCAGCTTAAGATCCATGAGCGCTACTACCCCACTCATGACTTGGAGTTGGCGCCGGTAGTTTACGCGCTTAAGATTTGAAGGCACTACTTGTATGGAGTTCGATGTGAGATCTATATCAATCATAGAAGTCTTCAGTACATCATGAGCCAAATGGACCTTAATTTGAGGCAGCGTCGTTGGGTTGAGCTTCTGAAGGACTACGACCTCTATATTCTCTATCATCGAGGCAAGGCGCATCCGGTAGCGGACGCCTTGAGCCGGAAGGCGGTGAGTATGGGTAGTCTAGCCTTCTTATCTATTGAGGAGCGACCCTTAACTTTGGACATTCAGTTCTTAGCTAATAACATGGTTTGATTGGATATCTTAGTTTCTAGACNGGGTTGAGCTCCTGAAGGACTACGACTTCTATATTCTCTATCATCGAGGCAAGGCGCATCCAGTAGCGGACGCCTTGAGCCGGAAGGCGGTGAGTATGGGTAGTATAGCCTTCTTATCCATTGAGGAGCGACCCTTAACTTTGGACATTCAGTTCTTAGCTAATAACATGGTTTGATTGGATATCTTAGATTCTAGACGTGTCTTGGCCTATATGGGAGTTCAGTCTTCTTTGCTTGATAGGATCTGTGGTTGTCAGTTTAAGGATAATACCTTGGTGGCCCTTAGAGATAGAGTGTTAGCGGGTGATAGTGGTCAGGCTACCTTAGATCCTGATGGAGTGTTGAGATTCGCCGGTCGCATCTGTGTTCCGAAAGTTAGAGATTTGATACAGTTGATGCTTTTTGAGGCCCATGAGTCTAGATACTCTATCCATCTGGGCACAACAAAGATGTATTGTGATTTGAGGCAGCATTACTGGTGGAGTGGCATGAGGAGAGATATTGCCGACTACGTATCCCGTTGTTTGTGCTGCCAGCAGGTGAAGGCCGAGCATTTGAGGCCTGGTGGCGAGTTTCAGAGATTACCCATTCTGGAGTGGAAGTGGGAGCATATCATTATGGACTTCATTGTGGGGTTTCCTCGGACTTCTAGAGGTGTTGATAGCATTTGGGTCATCGTGGATTGATTGACGAAGTCAGCACACTTTCTTCATGTTCATACTACTTCAGTGCCAAGAAGTTGGCTCGTATCTACATTAGGGAGGTGGTCCGTCTTCGTGGCGTGCATTTTTCTATCATTTCAGACCAGGGTTCACAGTTCAATTCCAGCTTTTGGAGGGCTTTTCAGGAGGAGTTGGGCACCCGTGTCCACCTTAGCACAACATTTTACCCATAGACGGATGGTCAGTTAGTCAGAGCGTACTATTCAGATCCTTGAGGATATGTTGCGGGCCTGTGTTATGGATTTTGGAGGTCAGTGGGACCAGTTCCTGCCTTTGGAAGAGTTTGCGTACAACAATAGCTACCACTCTAATATTCAGATTACCCCGTTTGAGGTCTTATATAGTAGGCGTTGTCACTCTCCAGTTGGTTGGTATGACTCTACAGAGCCTAGGCCACGTGATACAGATTTTCTTCAAGAGGCCCTGGATTAGGCGCGAGTGATTAAGTATAGGCTCAGGACGACTCAGAGTAGACATTAGAGTTACGTGGATCATAGGCATCGACCGTTGAGGTTTGCAGTTGGTGACTGGGTATTTCTTCGAGTATCTCCCATGAAGGGCGTGATGAGATATGGGAGGCAGGGCAAGCTTAGCCCCAGGTATATAGGCCTTTTTGAGATTTTGAGAGCAGTTGGCGAGGTTGCCTATGAGTTAGCTTTACCTCCAGCACTATCGGCTATCCACCCAGTGTTTCATGTTTCGATGCTACGCCGGTATGTTTCAGATGAGTCTCATGTGCTCCAGTATAATTCAGTTGATTTGGATGATCGTCAGACAGTTGCGGTTGAGAGTCATCCCTGTTGTTAAGGTCCGTTGGAGACATCGTCCAATCGAGGAGGCTACCTGAGAGACCGAGCAGGAGATGCGAGAGCAGTTTCTTAGCTTGTTTGAGCCTTCAGGGACTTCTTGATCCTTTCTTTCACGGACGAAAGTCCTTTTTAGTAGTGGATATTGTTATGACCCTCCTAGTCATTTCTGTGTCTTGCATTCTATGTGTCGTTTAGAGCATTCATGTAGCGACCCTAAGTTATTTATGACTTGCTGGGACTGACAGTTCGGTCACTTGGTCGTTCGTTTGGTCTCGGTGCGAGTTTTTGTGTTTTGGAGCTTATGAACCTTGAACGATCATTTTCAATCATAAGTTCAAGAAGAAGACCTCAGAAGAGAATTCTGACTGTTCCATCAGCTCCGGAATTGCCAAATTAAGTTAGTAGCATAGTTGGAACGAGTATCGAGTCCTTCGATGCGAGTTTGGACCATTAGGCGTTTTAGCCTTAGAAATTTGGCCTAAGGTTGACTATGGTCAACATTCTTGGAAAACATGCTCAGATGAAAATTTTGTCAGCGCAGTTAGCTCCGGAATGTTGAGTTTGGTCTAGAACGACCTTTCGTTCGACTCCCGAGGCCTCCGAACTCTTTCGAGCCCCTTAGTGGATTTTGGTTAAAATGGCATTCGGAAGTGGGACCCACTTTTTATAGAGATGACCTCTGATGGGAATTGCGACTGGCACATTGAGTCCGGAATATTGCATTTAGTAGGCTAGGATATCTGTTTTATTTTTATCGGGTTCCGAACGAATCCCGAACACCACGTCGGAGATTTTAAAGTTGGCAAAAATCAGCTTTTCAACTGATATATATATAGCTGGTGCAGGCCATATTTCAGCCCCATTTCTCAACTTCAAACCTTTATAATTCTCTAATTTCAAGTCCGATTTCAGTGATTCGAAAGTCCATCTTGTGGGGTGTTTCGCAAGGAACACGTTGGTGAGCTCGGAAACTGATTTGAGGTCTCCGTTTGAGGTAAATTTCGTGAAATACCTACTGCCACACCCTTTTTGTCAGTTTGATTTTGGGAATTTTTTAGACTTGATATCTCAGTCATTTTAGATTCGATTTCAGTGATTCTTGGGGCTATTTTGAGTGGTTTTTCAAGGAGAATGTGTTGGCATGGTTAGATTTCGTATTTAAATTGTCTTGGAGGTAAAGATTTGTGTTTTAGCTGTTGTCTTAGCTCATTTCGAGCTCAATTTTTGAGAAATTTTAAAAGGTGATTTATTGGTCATTTTAGGTGCGAATCTAGTGATTCAAAAGCCTAGATTATGGGGTTTTTCATGAGGATCATCGTGGAGTGATTAGTTTCAGCATCTGGACCCTCGTTTCTGGTATTTTCTTGTAAATAGCTGCTGCTATTGTTGTTCTGTTTTAGTGTAAATTGGTTTTGGTTGCATGTTGATATTGTGTTGTTCTCGAGCCCCGAATTTTGTCTCATATTGGGACATGAGCTGGGGGAACTCGTTAGGACCCACTTTTGGGGTTGATTCCAAAATTTCCTTTGCGGGTCCCACTTCCCCCGTTTTGACCCCAATGTTGATCTGTCTCCATTTATTGTCATTTTGGTGTCTAAACGACCGTAATAACGTTGTGACTCTATTTTCGATAGAGGAGCAGCGATTCGAGGACGTTCGGAAATGGAAAGTTCTCGAGAAGTGATTTTGGAGCACGTATGATCGGCTGACAGGTAGGCTACGGTTTCCCTCTCTTAGATTGAGCTTGAGAGTGTGAATGCATGTTGATTAGTTGGGATTTGGATTGGTAGTGATTGAATCATGCATAGGTGTTTAGAAATCATATTTCCGGCCTATTTCGAGAAATATCGGGTAACTGTGAGCATGCTTTGTGTTATTTATTGTCCCTTTTTGCTATGTGGAGTACTTGTATGCTCGATGACTATTTGTTGAAGTATTTGGGCCTTAGTTTATGTTTGACTAGGGCTTGCCTTAGAAATACATGATTCGGATCCGTTAGCTTTAGTTTTGCCCTAACGCCGCTCGACCGGCTTAGATCCATGTAGACTAGTGTAGCAGACCTGAGCCTGATAATTTGTGCCTTAGCTAGGCGATACATTTGCTCCGATGATAGTTATCCTTATTTCCCTGATATTATAGCTTCAAAAGTTACGTCGGCGACACTAGTTCTGCTTCACGATTTGAATTTGATTTTCGATTCGATTCCACGGACTTACATTGATTGGCTAGGTGTGGACGGCGATCCACGGACATTTATGTGAATAGATTGATTGGGACTCTGTCAGCAGCTATATTAGCACCTTTATAGAGCATCCAGTTAGAATTCCGGTCTCTATTGTCCAGATACTTATATAGAGCATCCGGTTAAAGTTTCGGCCTCTATTGCCCAGATACTTATATAGAGCATCCGATTAGAGTTTCGGCCTCAGATACTTGATACTTGATACTTGTGATTAAATACTTGGGTACTTCTGGTGAGCATTCGGTTCGAAGTCCGGCCTCTGTACTGTCAGATTTTACTAATTGGGGTTGAGGTTCTGATTTTTGTTCTTCGTTCTTGGGTTCTCTTACGCAATTCTCTTTTGTTATAGTTATTTTGTGTACTCGTCTGGCTTATGGGGGTCCGTTCGGGTTTTTATTTAACTTGCGCACGAGTGTACTTTCTGGGCTTATGGGGTCCAGTTAGGTGTAGTTAGCTTATAGATTGTTTCAATTAGTTCTTTCTACACTCGTGTGCATTCCATTGTTAGTTAAATTTTCATTCTTGACTTCGATTTGTGTTATTCCTTCTTTTCATACTACCTTTACTTTTCAAGTTCAGTCTGCCTATGATACCTACTGGGTACCTGTTGTTTTGGTACTCATGCTACGCTCTGCATCTATTTCGTGATGCAGGTCCGGGCACTAGTAGTCAGCGTTGATCGAGCTTGGAGCAGACTGATCCAGAGACGGGAGTGAGCACACGGCGTTTTGTACTATTTCAGTCTCCATCTGTATATATAGACTTGTCTTTTACCTTCCGAGACAGTCAAATCTCTGTTGTCCAATTTTTGGGACTTGTACTTATTTTGTAGTAGCTCTGTACTAGTGACTTTCAGGTTCTGGGAGGGATCTTTATTTGTATATATGTTTCAGTTTGTTTCTGCCTGTTTATATTGTTATTTGCCTACTCTTGTTTAATTTCTACCCTCAGACCCATTACTTGTTGTTCCGAGTTACAGGATGGCTTACCTGCTGGTGGGTTATAGTAGGTGTCATCATGACTTGAGAAATCGGGTCGTGACACGATGGATCATCTTTTTTCATTCGTCCTACCGATGGAGTAACATTCAAAATTCTACTGATGGATCATCTTTTTTCATTCGTCCTACCGATGGACATACATGCATTTTTATCCTACCAATGGATCATCTTCATTTACCGTATCGTATGAGATGCTACCTTTTTTCCTATAATTTTGTCTCTACTGATGAGTTTCATCTCTATTTTTTCGAGAACATCCAAGAGGATGCATTCTCATTTGTGCCACAGGTGCGGACTATTTTAACAAGGACGCAACACAACGTGAAACCCTTTGGAGGCAAGTCCGGGATCGACCTCCACCACATCCCAACCACATTTTTATATAAAGGTCATGTGTTCGGCCAAAATCGGGTTTGTCACTTTTCGTTGTCCACGATTTCTTTCATCAATCATAACCGACGAAAGGGACAGCTGTTGACACCTAATTTTGGCTTAACATTTTTAAAATTCATAACTTTTAAGTTTTATTTATCTAATGGTTCAAAATATTTTTTTATAATTTTAAATAAGGTTATCGATAACTATCCTTATTTATCAAAATTTAGGATTTTTTATCAGTTAATTTGAAAATTGCATTTTTACATGTCATTAATTACGTTCATTGTATTTATTTTAATTCATTTTATTTGTTACATTTGTTAATATTGATATTTTGCATATTCTAAAAATTCATTCAGATACAAATATTTTACTTGATCGATAATTTTGGGCCACAATCACAAGCCCAAAAATTGAGCCCATTTAACAAGTTTTAGTTAGGTTAAAAAATAGGGGGTGGTGAAAATATTTTTAGGTTAGGGTTTTAGATTTTTATTGAAAAAAGGTTTCACTTTTCACTATTTTCCAATCACTACCTCCCCAAAATCCGACGAAGCTCTGGCAGCACAAAACCCCGACCCAAAAAATTCCAAGCTTCCTGCCCCTCTCTCTTTTGTTTGTTATTTGCTGCTAGTGGCGAGAACATACCGATCCCCACCCACTAAGGCTGGCAAGGGGACGGGGACGGGGACTGGGGGACGGGACGAAGGGGGACGGGACGGGACGGGGGACGGTTCTGGGGGGATTTTGGGGGGACCGGGATTGGGGGGACAAAAATAAGTCCCATCCCGTCCCACTATATATACGGGATGGGACGGGTTTTGGGGGGACGGGACGGGACGGGACGGGGGATTTTTTATTTTTTATATACTTATTTATTTGTATTGAAATTATATGTTATTGAATAACATTTTTAGTTTATTTGATTTTTTTTCAATAACATTTTTAGCTAATAAATAATGCTTAAGTTTTCAAATTTCAAAATTCAAATTTCAATTTCAAACTTCAAATTTCAAACTTCAAATTTCAAATTTCAAATTTCAAATTTCAAATTTCAAATTTCAAATTCAACTTTCAAATTTCAAATTTCAAATTCAACTTTCAAATTTCAAACTTCAATTTTCAATTTTCAATTTTGAAATTACAAATTTGAGAAGTTCAAATTTGTCTTTTAAATATTTTAAAGTAATTTAAACTTGAAATTTTGATTTTGAAGAAAAGGCCCCAAAAAAGGACGTTATGTGCAATACTTTGAATTTTCCTTTTTTTTTTTTTTTTTAATAATCTAGGTGTTAGTTGATGTATTAAAGTTCCATTTTTTAACATTTGTTCCTTATTATAAAATTTTGTAATAGCTAGTTCTCTTTTTATTATGTTCAACTATTTTCAAACAAATTAGTATATATGTAAATATGTATGAATATATTAAAATTAAAATGCAAGACAATAGTTATATAAAAAAGACTTAATAAAGCCTTCAAATTTATTCAATAAAATCTAATTGCAACTTAGAACTTAGAAGTTACAATTTACAAATATTAGTGGAGTAACTAATCTACGCAGCCACCTTCTAGGAAGGGTTCTGTTTCAATAAGTTCTCATATGTAAAACTAATATTTGTTACAAATATTAGATGAGTAACTAATTTACGCAGCCACCTTCTAGGAAGGGTTCTGTTTCAATTAGTTCTCTGATGTAATCTAATATTTGTATTTTCCTTTAAAATTCAATTCTAATTGTCGCATCATATCGACGGTAACATCCTCCGGTGTTGGCAAACTTGCTAGAAACTCTTGTGACTCTAATTCATCATCACTAGATCCAAGTACCGCATTAATCCAAGCTTCTTGTTTGGAACTTAACTTTGGCAAATTATCATTTCTCCTTTCGGCGTTGACCCAATCTCTAAATAAAACTGATATTTCCAAACTGTCTTCCGCCAATGAATGTCTATGATCGCCAAGTTGAAACCTTGCCGCACTAAAAGCAGCCTCTGATGCAACTGATGAAGCTTGAATAGCTAGAACATCACGAACCATTTTGCTCAAAGTTGGAAATGCAACGCTCCGCCTCCTCCACCATGCTAATAATTCTTCATTGCCATCTCCGTCTTCCACTGTTTCTAAAGATTGATTAAGATATTCTTCAAAATCATCACGGTTAGTAGAATTAAGACCAAGAAAATCTCGCATATAACTTGAAATTCGAGCTTTACTCTGAGGATTAGAAGTTTGACCAACTTCTTGAGTATTTCCTGTAGTTCTATATTTTTCATACAAAATTTTTGCTTTTACTTTTATGCTACACTTACACATTTCACAAGTTGGATTTATTTCTGGTAAAATATCTAAGGTATCATAAAAAGTATCAGCAAGTCCCTGCACACCTTGTAATTTATAGTCAGGATGAAGTAAAGTAGTAGTTAAAAAAAATTGAGGAATAGGAAAAAAATATTTTTAAAATTTTTCAATCATACCTTCAATTGCAACTCTAAATTTTTCAATTTTTTTGTATTTAGAAAATTGAATTGAAATAGCACAAATACTTATTAATACTGATGAAATAGTAGGATAATAAATTCTAGAAAACATGCTTGTAGCATCATAAAAAAGTCTTAAAAATTCTAATAGTTCATTAGTTTCTTCCCAATCTTCTTCACAAATTCTGTCTAATGGGTCAACATTTTGAGCATTAAACACCATTTGTATGGGTCCTCTATATTCGTAAGCAACTGAAAACATTTCGTAAAAAGAATTCCACCTTATTTTAATATATCTTGGAATTTTTCTTGGTGGCAAATCACATAGTACACAACGTTCATTAAATTCTCTAATTCTAGCAGCTCTATTAGCATAAAAAATTCAGGCAACAGCATATTCAATTTTCATACAACCACATTCAAATAATGAAATACCATCTCGTACAACTAAATTTAATACATGTACAACACATCTAACATGAAAAGAATTAACATCAATTGGACATAATCTAGTTTTTAACATACTAGCAGCGTTTACATTATTAGATGCATTATATAATGTGACAGACATTACTTTATCTATAAACATGTAATAATCTATAACACTCAAAATATTTGAAGCTAAATATGCACCAGTTTTTTTCTCTACACATTCTTTATAACTTAAGATTCTTTTTTGCAAATTTCAGTTATGATCATGTGCTGTAACAGTTAAATAATCACGTCTATTAACACTACGACCTATGTCCGAAGTTATAGACACTCTACAATCTAATATGCTAAACAGACAACGAAGATATTAACAATGTTTACCTTGATATACAAAAACATCAGATTTAACAGTATTTCTTGAAAAACCTCTATAATTAGGATTGTAAGTTTCTTGAATATATTCAATAAAATCGGGATGTGAAGGAAAACTATAAGGTAAACCACAAACAGAAATCATTTTAGCTAAATTTTCACGATCTCTTTCCTTATTATATTTACGTTGTGTTAGTGGACCACTAGGGTTAGAAGGATCTAATGTTCTTTGAACCATGTTAGAAGCCCCTACCGATTCATTAACATTAATATCAAAATCATTAACTGGAATTCCTTTTTTTCTATTGGCTAATGATTTAGCTTCTTTATATTAAATCGGCACACAAGATAACAAATGTATATTTAAGCCCCCCGTCCCACCTTGTTTATGTTTAAAAGGTTGCTTACATTTATTACAAATAGCAATAGAATTTTCCTTATCTAAAGTCATAAATTACCACACAACAGAAGTTCTAGGGCGTTGATACTTCACCTTCTCCCTTGTAGGAGGTATAAGGGGTAGGCGTCCAGAATTTTGCTCCGTTAAATTTGTAGTTTCATTTGGAACATTTGTCACGGGACTAGTAGGTGTATCTTCTAATTCATCTTCTCCCGAACCAACTTCTACTTCATCACCTAAATTTTCATCACGATCGAGTTGAGCATTTGAATCAATATCATAAGAAGTATCATCAAGATAAGTAGAATCATTTGTATTAAATCTAACTCTAGAAATACCACCACATTTACTCTTATTTTTTTCCTTACCACTTTTTTTATTAAAATAAAATAATCTACTAATGGCACTTGGTTCTTTCTCTTTTCCCTTACCGGTATCTTTTTTGTTAGAACTCATATTTAATTATATGTAAAGTATAATATAAAAATAATAATAACACAAAAATTAATGACGACACAAAAAAATATAAATATTATGAAATGAATGTACCAAACGTCTGCGTTAATAGCAGACGTTATAACCGATTCTTGAAGCTTGTAGTTTGTTGTAACTTGTAATTTGGAACTCCAATATTTGATAGCAAATATGAGAATTATATATATTATGGTATATAATATGAAAACTTAGAATTGAAATGTATGTATTATGATATAATATGAGACTTAAATTGAATAAAAGATTGAGACTTGAAAGGATATAAAAAATAGATGAGAGAATATATGATTTTGTAAGAAATAATAAGGGATAGAGGGGTATTTATAATATTAAAAGTGGGTTAAAGTGTATTTATGATAACTTGAGGGTTCAAAGTAAATTATTAAAAGTAGAGGTGGTAGGGGGTGTTGGGGAAGGGAAAAAACAATCAATAAATCCGTTGAGGGGCCCACTAGTTGTTGCCCAACGGATATGAATCAAAAAAAAAGTAGGGGATCGCGCTAACCGGCCGATTAATCCGAGCCGGGTCAATCGGGCCCAAAGGGTGAATCGGCCCCTAAACTGTCCCCTATCCGAACCCCCGAAAATGTACGGGACCGGTTCCGACGAGCCGGTTCTCGAACCGGTCACGGGCCGGGGCGGGCCGACCCAATCTCCCTGCCAGTGCTACCACCCACCACTGTTCCAAGCCACCAGAAACCCAAAACCTTATCGGGGAAGACAACCAACACCACAAACCTCTACTAGAAGCCATCTCCAAACACCCACCCGAAACCCCAACGTTCGTCCCCTTCCCTTTTTCATTTCTTTTTCCTGTGAAATCGTCTGAAAGCAGCCAACAATCAGACCAAAACGACCTTTTTCGAGTCCAACTCCACCGTCAAGCTCAAAGCTCACGATCACCAGCTGCAGCTCCGGCGAGGAGTTCCAAACTCAAATGAGTCGGAGCAAAGAAGAAGAAAATGCTGTCAGTCCCCTTCTCTTTTCCCCTTCACGATTTCTTTCTTATTTTTGTAGATTCTCCGGCGAACCATCGAAAACAACCCATTCACCCTTCTTCTTCCGGTCACTTATTAAGATCAAATCTGACTTAATTCATGATTTTTCGGCGTTGCAACAGCTCCACAACGTCCGACAATGGCATAAACAAGACTTAACAGTGAGTTCAAGCTCCGATAATTTCACTTTTTTATATTTCTAGTTCAAGTTTTCCATTTGATTCCATGTTATTACATCTTCATTGTTTATTATTTGAATTTGTTAGATGGGTATTGATATTTTTGATACTATTTTTCAGTGAATATGTATATATATTGTTCTTAGTCTTACTGTTTATAGCACATTATATTTTATTATATTTTATCACTATTGTTTGTTCCATTGTTGATTATACACTGATAACATGATACTTATTTACCGTTATTTGTATTATTTTTTTTACTCCATTAGTATTATATTATTTATTCTTTGTTTGATTGGATACTGTTATTCTTTAGTTTTAATTGTTGTTACTCTATTTTTATTTATTAAAATATATGGTTGTTTTCTTATAATTGTTTAAGATGGTTATGGATTTATTGTGTTTGTGTTGTTTCCATTAATTTTTATTTTTATGTTTCTGGTACTTTAAGTCTTGGCTGACTTGCACATTATTTTGTTATTATTATTATTATTATTATTGTTGTTGTTGTTGTTGTTGTTGTTGTTTGAGTTATTATCATTATCGTTACTTATATTATTCATTCTTGTTTACTTAACCTTTAAATTAGAATTAGATGTTGTTTGTCATTTTCACTATGGTTTGTGTGTATATTTTCAAATTTGTAAGTTGATTCTATTAGCTCATTGTGCTGGTGGTATTTTTATGTTGACTTCATATTTTTCATGGTGTCTTTATTTTTATTTTTTTTTCTTTACTTACTTTTGATCGTGTATGTGGATTTAATTATGTCAGCACAATTTTGTTATTTGGGTGTTACACATCATTTTGTCTTTTAGTAGTTTGAGTGATTATTAGTGCTTTCATGTTAAAATTGGCCAATGAAAAAACTTCTCCGTTGATTTTTTAGGCTTCTTCATTTTAAAAGATGGAAATTTAGTTTAAGTTTGTATAAGTTTTATGTTAAAATGAAATTATCGTCAATTTTCAAGGCCTTTCATGTTAATAAGACGTGTTTTTATTTATCAAGTTATTCTTTGATTAATTTATTTTTATTCGTGTTAATTTATTACTAACACTTTTACTAAGTGTCTTTACATGTATTCGGAGATGCTTCCTATTAAAGCTATTATAATTAAGTTCGAATTATACTCTTATTTATTAATGTATATTATTGACGATAGACAAATTTAGGCCAATTCCTATATTATTGTTTTATTAAATTATTTGTGAATATTGCATGTTTATTATACTTGTACATTATTTTATCCTCCTCCTCAATTTGAAAAAAATGAATTCTACCGGGATCCACATTTGTGGATTTCGAAGAATGCCTAACCTCTTCCCTTTGGAATAACCTGAACCCGTTACTTAGAATCTAATGGTTTCTTAGATCACTTAATGGTTTCCTAGTTTTTTCCTAAAATTAGGTGACGACTCCTTTAAAATTCGTTTATTCTTAAAATTCTTTTAAAATTGAATCAATTGATTATTTTTTGAGTCACCGCGATATTTTGTCATATTTGAATAGAGTAGAAATGTAAACAGAATGGCGACTCAGCTGGAGATATACAAGTTCTAACCACTATTAGTTTATCTTTACAAATTGAGGAGACTTTTCTGTTATTGTGTTTTATCTTGTATCTTTCATATTTTGTAGATTATTTGTATATTGTATTTATTATTTATTCATTATTTATTTAAATGTATGTATATTGTCATTGCATTTTATGGCATAATTTTCATCAAATGGCAAATAAAGTGTATTAGGACAAGGGCGATTACGTGGCTTTCCACGGCTGTCCTTCAGAAAAAGCACCTTCGAATTCTTTTGAAGTGATAACAGAATAGTTGGCTTGTGGTCATCCAACATCATATATTATACTTCACCCTGTAGTTTGTCCAACTCGGGTAACCGGGTCTTGTCTAAACCACTCTTAGTCAACTAGGGTAGAGCTGAACCAAAACCTCGTATTTAGAGCATTTGCTTGAGATGACACAACACTCAAGGCACATTTGTATAAGACATGCATTCATAGTCTGTATGTTATGTGATATACCTGTTTTACGAGAATATGTTGCATGATAGTCCATTAGTTCAACGTTTTCTTAAGAGTTTCATAGACATAAATATCTAGTCACTGTCAACTCACTTTTACCTTTCGAGTTGTTCTTAAAAACTTGAGGGTTATTAATTGTTCGGAGCGACAAGGGACAAGAGAACTCGCGAAAAATGAGTCTTTGGATTGACAAGACAACAATAACATCTCAAAAAGACAAATCAAGGGAGTCTTTTATTATAAAGTCTCACTCATATATTTTTTATTGTTTTGCATGTTGGCCTTGCTTTCACATATTTCTCATATTTTTGCAGGAAAACCATCATCGACGACAGTCGGGGATGGTCATAACAATGTCTGGTTCTCGTGAATAATTGGAAGACACAGTTCCAAGAAACATAAAAAAAAATACAACAAGTAGTTACTGTAAAAAAAAATGAGATGCCACATTCAACAGGTAGTACAAAGATCGACAGTTAAAGATGATACGAGGAATTGCTTCGAATTTTTCTAAATTTTAAAATTGTTTTATGCCATATCTACACGAACTATGCGAACCTGATTCTCATCTCGATGATATACGTAGGCAGCTCTTATTGGGTTTGGTATTCATTCTTTTAAATTAAAAAAAATCAAATAGTTTATGCATATTTTCAAAAACATATCTGCAAGAACTACGCACACCTGATTCTCATATCAATGAGATACGTAGGCAACCTTTTTGGGGTTCGATATTCATTTTTTCAAAAAAAAATTGTGTATATATCGTAAGAGTCACGTCTTCAACTTAGTTGGGACCAATGCAGTTAGGAACATGTAAATATATTTGGTATGATGGAGGGGACTGACTTGGTGGTAAACTATAGACTCTTTTGGTACCTCTCATTTCTACTTTTGTGAAGCTTGAAAATTATCTTGCAGAGATTCAAGATAAGAATAAAGTCAACCTCCTGCTTTCATGTGCATTGTGTAGTGAGCTTTAGATTAAAATTCAATTGCATCGTACTGTTGATCTAAAACTTAGCTTGAATGTTATCGAGGTGAAATCCTGAGTAATGTTTGGTTTGGGAAAGGATCATAGGCCTTCTTTGACCCGAATGTGCCTTTCAAAGCCTACCAAATGACATTAAGCCCTAGTTTTCCCCACTTTGAGTCTGAAACCTTTTCTTTGGACAACCATATTTTATCCATTACTCTTCTGAGTGCTTACATGCACTATCCCTCTCTTGGCCCAATCTTCTTGAGTGTACCAAGAGTGTGCAAATTATAAGAGAAGATCCATGTTTGAAGTTATCAAAGACAAAAGATACAAAGTCTCTCGAAGTCGAGGAAGCAAAAAACAACTTCTACAAAAAGAAAAAGAAAAAGAAAAGGTGGAAAGCAATAAAGAAAGACAAAAATACCACTACAAGGTCAATGAAAGACGAGAAGGGAAAAAAAACTCCAACAAAAGAGGAGAAAACTTCAAAGCAAAGGGGTGAAAAAGGAAAAACTCTAACAAATAAAAATTCAAAAGAAGTCGGAAAAAAAACATGGGAGAATCAGACGCCAAAGGTGTATCAATCATCAACAGCACAAATTCACTGTGACGCTCAAAAAGGAATTAAGTCACTCTTATCCCAAATATATATCCTACTCGTCCCTAAGCCTACAATACAAACCAATAACAATTCCTACATGATCTCATTCCAAATGTTCTCACATTAGTGGAGATTTACATAAGGGTCAAGCATATGGTATCACAGTTGCATGCATTGAAGATTCTTGTGAGTGTCAGTGCACTTCAAAAAATGTCCTAATATAAAAATGCTTCAAATATATGTGTGAAATAGAACTTTTCTTTTTGTGAGGGCACTTGAAACATGAGGATTGGTACAATTCAAAATCTTTGTTTGAAGAAAGATGAATAAATCTTGTTGATACTTAAGTATGTTTGAGGTACCACTTGAAGCTGTGGAAGTTACCTTGAATTCAATCTTTGTTAAAAAAAAATAAAATTACATGCGATCCTAACTTCTGGTACCAATTGTAGTCAATATTTGATTGTCTCTTCATATTATTTATATTTCAAAAAAAAAAAGGGCAAGCACAAACTCTTTAATATTTTCCAAATCATTTTTTTTAAAATTCTTTCCATTATTACAAAAAAAAAATTGCATTTTCTTTTTGGGTTGTTCATTGTAAAAAGTGTCATTATGTTAATCCTGTTAGTGTGAGACGCCTATTTTACTTCATTNAGCACGAACTCTTTAATATTTTCCAAATCATTTTTTTTTAAATTCTTTCCATTATTACAAAAAAAAAATTGCATTTTCTTTTTGGGTTGTTCATTGTAAAAAGTGTCATTATGTTAATCCTGTTAGTGTGAGACGCCTATTTTACTTCATTAGATTGTCCATCTAAAAAATGCGATATATCTTGTCGTTAGGCTTTGAATATCGCGGGGAATATTATTTTTCTATTTCATCATATTCATATTGTGTTTTTTCTACTGATGATCTTGTCTCAGAATCTTTGCAATATTCATCACCTACAGATTGAAACTACATTTGACATGATTCCTGGCTCAACAGGATATGTAGGCACCATGACGGCTCGATTATATACCCAGTGTGATTTTTTTTTCACCTTGTAATAAAAACTGGGACAAAATTTTTGAGAATATATCAAAAATTCACAATAAATGTGCTATCTCCAGCAAATCAATATTGGAGATCATTTTGAGATTTGCCAAAAGTTATAACTGGACAGAATTTTTGAGGAAGACCTCAAAAATTCCAACAAGTACTGGCAAAAGCTTGATAGTCAACTTCAAATGATCCATCATCTCTTGAAGTTCCAAGTCAACTTGAAAATCTCCAGCATTGTCATGATGAACCAACAACTTCTAGTACAAATCCCCAATAAGACATGAGTCACAATAAACATAAAATGGTCAAGAGTAAAATGGTGATTGCTTACATGTGTCAAACTGATTAGGCATTTTGTTCACATTCTCTTTTAAAGAATCTTTTCTTAAGGTTTCTTGACTAAGTCGCTAGCTAAGGTGACATTGTGTCTACTAATTGTTCCTTTTCAAGTACAAGAACAGGTGAAAGCATTAGTGCGATGACACTTTCAAGACAATCATCGAGCCATCCACCTCGTTAC
This sequence comes from Solanum stenotomum, assembly GCF_019186545.1. Classification (NCBI taxonomy): domain Eukaryota; kingdom Viridiplantae; phylum Streptophyta; class Magnoliopsida; order Solanales; family Solanaceae; genus Solanum; species Solanum stenotomum. The sequence continues at coordinate 25,988,921 of NC_064284.1, forward strand.
GGTGGAAAATCATTGGGTCATTTTTCATTTGCCGAGAGGGATATTGCATTTTTCATTTGCCAAGAGGGTCATTGCATTTTTCATTTGCTAAGAGTGTCATTGTGTCACACCCCAAAACCAGATGTGATGGCACGTACCCAAACCCCACCGAACACGTCAGCCTAACACCCAAAAACCCGACGATACAGAATTTATAAAACAAGAATAAGATAGAAAGATAAGCGGAAGTCTTTAAATAAACTCAACATAACCCCAGAATTGGTTATCACATGTACAAACCTCTAATACAGAATCTGAATAAAATATACAAGTCTCACAGTAAAGTTCTAGAATAGAACAGAACAGTAAATATAGATAACTTGAGGGCACGTCTGGAATGAATCGCTACCTCTCAAGTAAGTCTGGAAGCTCTAATCTGAAGATGAATAATAAGCCGGATCTGATAGAGCTGTCAACCTACACAACTGTGTAGAAGCAAGGGTGAGTACCAAAAGCAACAGGTACTCGCAAGTAACACTAAACTAAGCTAAACTAGCAGCTACAAACAACTCCTTTCAATCCCAACCGAACCACCGAAACTTCATTCTAACAGCGAACCAACAACCTATACTACACAATTCATAATCAACAGATATATCCAACAGTGTCTCAACATCAACCTCATATCCTCATATAAGAGCAAATAGATCATATATCACATGAAGAGGGGCAAATAGGTAAAATCCACACACCACAGACAAAGATGAAGTCAAATGCGATGCAAATGCAATAATGATGTCATGTAGTCGTGATGCATGTCTGTCCTACGATACACATCTGTTGACGTAATCAGTCCGCGCTGAATACTCAAATCAGAACCCATGGGGGCCACACATGGACCATGTATCACCGCCGGAACCAGATCCCATCGGCATCCAAATCGCTAGCCGGAGCTAGTCCATCTCATATATCTCTAGCCGGAGCTAGTCTCAACTGTGTCTCATATCCATCCATCCTCATATCAGTGTCTCAGAACTCATGCAACAGATAGTTCACACATGGGATGAATAATGAATATGCACATGTCATCAATCACAATCATATCACGATCACATCATAGTATTACACATTATCTGTCTCAATCACAACCATATCACGACCACATCATAGTATTACACATCATCTGTCTCAATCACAACCATATCACGACCACATCATAGTATTACACATCATCTGTCTCAACATCAATGTCTGTATCAATCATAGCCTACTCATGCTCTTCTATCCCCTCAATATCAGTTATCACATGACTTATTCAACAAATTCAAGTCACATATAACACATTTAGCTCGTTTTATTCCCCATCTTTCAATTACAACAATTTCAATCAACAAATAAAACTCATCCTCAATCCCCATTACTCCCCAACACAATTAGGAAAGTAGTCATGTGTAGTCTAAGAGTTTAACAAAGTTTAGAAGTCACTTGCCTCAAAACACTTCAACTAGTAACTCAAATTTGAGTTTTACCCTTCCGAGCACGCTCCAAATCACCACAATCTATTCATAAATGGAATCTCACAATCAATACGAATCTAACAACACCAATATCGTGAAATTTGGAGAAAAGGGTAAAATGGTCAAAAAAATCTCGTTCCGAAAAATATTCTCGAAATCTGGAAATTTTTAGTGAAAAATGTTCCCCAAGAAATTTAGAATCCAATAGTGAAAACCGTTTCGAAAAAGGAGTTGAAATGAGTTCACAAACTCAAATTTTCTATTAAATTCGGATTAGGCAAAAACCCCCAAATTTTTCAGTTGAGATCTCAAATTTTGATGTTAAAATCCATAAATAATCGATGGAAATCAAAGATATAAGTTGGAAATAACTTACCCAATGAATTCCTTGCGAAAACCCACTTGAAATCACCTATTTTCGAGCTCTCAAAGTCTAAAAATGGAGAAATGGGTATTTTTCAAGTTGGGGGAAAATGGCTACTGTTTTTTGACTTAAAAAGGACTGCTATTGCAGCTGAAACACAACAATAACACCAAAGTTTAAGTCCCCGTTGGACCCTCGGGATTCGTTCGGAATCTCGTGCACACAAACTAAATATGTACCCCCACTAAATTCGACGTTCCGGACTCAATGGAACCGTCGGAATTTGAATTCGAGGACTCCTTGACCCGAAATTCAATAAGATGCCAAGAAACTAGTTTAACGCCAAAAAAATTCGAAACTCAAACGGAGCGTCTAAAAATTCAACCAAGACTCATTCTAGACTTAGAATCGCCTCCCGAAACCAACGGTACTCTCGGAATTTCAATCTGAGCCTCGGAACCTCATATGTTGACCAAAGTCAACTCTTTATCAAAATTTCACAACTTTAGCAACTTAGGACCTCAATTCTTCGTTTCAACTCCAAATTCGACTCCGTAACTTCACACAGACCCGTTTCGACATTCTAAAACTGTCGGAATCGACGGAAATCCGATCCGAGTCCCGAAACTCCAAATGACTCGAAAAAGCACTTTTTAACCAACTTTAACTCATAAAAACTCAACTTCTCAAAAACTCAACTTTTTACCAACTTTTCCTCAAACCAACTTTACAACCACAAAACATGGGACTCGGGGCAACTACCGAAAGGGCAAAATAGTCATTTCCACGAAAAATTACCAAAATGACCTTTCGGGTCATTACATCATTCACCACTAAAAACCATGTTCGTCCTCGAACATAAAGTAAAAGAAAGTACCTGAAGCCTCGAAAAGCTGGGGATATCGAACCCGCATATCATCCTCGGACTCCCAAGTCGCCTCCCTATCTGATCGATGCCTCCACTGAACCTTCACTGAAACGATGTCCTTGGTCCGGAGCTTGCGAACCTGCCTGTCCAAAATAGCTATAGGCTCCTCCTCAAATGTCAAATCTGGACTCAACTCCACCGACTCAACCGAAATCACGTGAGACTCATCCGGAACATACTTCCGGAGCATAGAAACATGGAAAACTGGATGCACGGCTGTCAAACTAGGTGGCAAGGCTAACTTGTAAGCCACCTCTCCCATCCTCTCCAAAATCTCATATGGGCCAATGAACCTAGGGCTGAGCTTGCCCTTCTTCCCAAATCTCATCACACCCTTCATGGGCGATACCCGAAGCCAAACTCGATCACCCACCATGAACTCTAAGGGTCGAACCCTCCTGTCAGCATAGCTCTTCTGCCTACTCTGGGCAGTCAAGAGCCTACTCTGAATCACACGAACACGCTCCATATCCTCTCTAAGAATATCAGTACCAAGGGAGTCCACCTCCGCTGAATCAAACCATCCAATAGGTGATCTACACCGCCTACCATACAGTGCCTCAAAAGGTGCCATCCCAATGCTAGAATGATAACTGTTGTTGTAGGCGAACTCTGCCAATGGCAAGTGTTGATCCCATCTAGTACCAAAGTCGATCACGCAAGCCCGAAGCATGTCCTCCAACACCTGAATAGTCCTCTCAGACTGACCGTCAGTCTGAGGGTGAAAAGTTGTGCTCATGTCGAGTCTAGTGCCCAAATCATGCTGTAATGCTCTCCAGAAATGAGAAGTGAATACTGAACCCCTGTCAGACACAATGGACACCGGCACTCCGTGTAACCGCACAATCTGACTAATATAAATCTGAGCCAACTTCTCCGCTGTATACCTCACTCGGACCGGGATGAAATGAGCAGACTTGGTCAGTCTGTCGACGACCACCCATATAGAATCATAACCACCCACGGTGGTAGGCAATCCAACTACGAAGTCCATAGCAATCCTCTCCCACTTCCAAGTAGGAATGGGCATCCTCTGCGTCACACCACCAGGCTTCTGGTGCTCACACTTGACCTGCTGACATGTCAAGCACCTAGCCACAAACTCTGCAATATCCCTCTTCATCCCACACCACCAATAGTGTTGACTAAGATCATGATACATCTTCGCCGCTCCGGGATGAATAGAATACCTAGAATAATGAGCCTCCTCAAGAATCAATCTGATCAAATCACCAACCTTGGGCACACATATCCGGCCCTCAATCCTCAATACACCCTCGGAGTCAATCTTAGCCTTCTTGGCTTCACCACTCATCACCTTGTCCCGGATGAGACATAACTTCCCATCCTCATACTGATGCTCTCTAATCTGCTCCATCAAAGATGAACGGGCTTCAATGAAGGCAAACACACCTCCACTCTCCTCAGAAACCCGAAATCTCACCATGCTGTCAAATAACCTCTAAACATCCCGAACCAAAGGCCGCCTCTCAACACTGATCGCGGCAAGACTCCCCATACTAGGAGTCTTCCTACTCAAGGCATCGGCCACCACATTGGCCTTCCTGGGGTGATACAAAATGGTCATGTCGTAGTCCTTGAGCAACTCAAGCCACCTACGTTGTCTCAAGTTCAGATCCCGCTGAGTGAATATGTATTGTAGGCTCCTATGATCAGTAAATACCTCGCAATGAACACCATATAGGCAATGTCTCCACAACTTAAGCACAAATACCACAGCCGCCAACTCCAAATCATGAGTTGGGTAATTCCTCTCGTGTGCCTTCAGCTGTCTAGAGGCATAGGCTACAACTTTACCCTTCTGCATCAAAACACCTCCAAGTCCAACACCCGAAGCGTCACAATAAACAGTAAATCCAACACCCTCATCTGGCAAAGTCAAGACAGGTGCTGAAGTCAATACGGATTTGAGCCTTTGGAAGCTCGCCTCACACTCGGGTGACCAATGAAAAGGAACCGTCTGCTGAGTCAATCTGGTCAACGGCGTAGCTATAGTAGAGAATCCCTGAACAAAACGCCGATAGTAACCCGCCAAGCCAACAAAACTCCGAATCTCGGTAGGTGATGTAGGTCTAGTCCAACCCTGAACCGCCTCAATCTTGGCCGGATCAACCCTAACTCCATCCTTAAACACCACGTGCCCTAGGAAAGCCACTGACTCAAGCCAAAACTCACACTTAGACAATTTAGCATACAACTTCTCATCTCTCAACTTATGTAGCACGGCCCTCAAATGACAAACATGATCCACCTCGGTCTTGGAATATACCAAGATGTCATCAAAAAACACAATCACGAAGGAATCCAAGTATGGGCGAAACACTTCATTCATCAACTCCATGAACGTCGCAAGGGCATTAGTGAGCCCAAATGACATCACCAAAAACTCATAATGACCATATCGTGTGCGAAAAGCTGTCTTCGCCACATCTGAAGGCTTAATCCTCAGCTGATGATACCCAGATCTCAAGTCGATCTTAGAGAACAAGGCTGCCCCCTGAAGCTGATCAAACAAGTCATCAATACGGGGAAGGGGATACTTGTTCTTCACTGTTACCTTGTTCAACTGTCTATAGTCAATACACATTCTCATCGACCCATCCTTCTTCTTCACAAATAAGACTGGTGCACCCCAAGGCGACACACTAGGGCGTATGAATCCTTTACTCAATAAGTCCTGAATTTGATCCTTCAACTCAGCTGGAGCCATGCGATAAGGTGGAATACATATGGGCTTGGTGCCCGGCTTCAAGTCAATAGAGAAGTCAATATCACGAACAGGAGAAACACCAGGTAGATCCTCGGGAAACACATCAGGGAACTCATGAACCACCGGAATAGACTCCATGGCCGGTGATTCAGCTCCAACATCCCGAATAAAGGCCAAATAAGATAAACAACCTCGGTCAATCATCCTCTGAGCCCGAATATGAGATATGACCCTGTTGGGATACGAACCACTAGTCCCTCTCCACTCCACTCTAGGAATACCTGGAATAGCTAAGGTGACAATCTTAGCATAACAATCAAGAAGTGCATGATAGGGGGAAAGTCAGTCCATACCCAATATGACATCAAAGTCTAACATATCAAGAAGAATCATATCCACCCAAGTCTCATACCCCGATAAGACAACAAGACAAGATCGATACACTCGATTCACCACTAAGGGTTCACCTACGGGTGTAGAGACTCTAATAGACACAGACATACGATCACAAGTCAACTCAAGGCCGGAAGCAAAATATGTAGACACATATGAGAATGTAGAACCAGGATCAAATAACACAGAAGCAGGCCGATGACAAACTGAGATAATACCGGTGATAACTGCATCAGAAGCCTCAGCCTCGGGCCTCCCAGGAAAAGCATAACATTGGGCACATCTGCCCCCACTCTGTGAACCTGAGGCGCCACTAGCACCTCTACCCG
>NC_064284.1:25996266-25997395 GCF_019186545.1 Solanum stenotomum
ATCTCATTACGTCCCGGACTTTAACCGGAATCTCTCCAACCTCCAAAACCTCAACCTGCAGATGAGAGTAATCAAGACTAAACTGAAGCTTTAGTGAGGAATTGGGAATACACCACGTGCAAGCTGGACCACGGACTCGAACCGGGTATTATAGCTAACGAGTCAACCTATATGGGCTGGACCACGGACTCGAACCGGGTGCTGTAGCCAAAGGTCGGGCACGGGTGGGCTGGACCACGGACTCGAACCGGGTACTGTAGCCAAAACCAGATCACAGGTAAGCTGGACCACGGACTCTAACCGGGTACTGTAGCTAAGCCTGGACATAAGTAAGCTGGACCACGGACTCTAACCGGGTACTGTAGCTAAAACCAGCTCACAGGTAAGCTGGACCACGGACTCTAACCGGGTACTGTAGCTAAAACCTGGACATAAGTAAGCTGGACCACGGACTTTAACCGGGTGCTGTAGCTAAGAATCAATATCCAACCATACGTCGCGGGAAATATCACCAAACCGATTACCATAAATAATCATTTTATTCCGACCCTCATATACTCCAAATCGCCGAGAAAGTATCCAATAATGAGTAAGCTAGACCACGGACTTTAACCGGGTGCTGTAGCTAAGAATCAATATCCAACCATACGTCGCGGGAAATATCACCACACCAATTACCATAAATAATCATTTTAGTCCGACCCCCATATACCCCAAATCGCCGAGGAAGTATCCAATAATGAGTAAGCTAGACCACGGACTTTAACCGGGTATTTGTAGCCGATAGAAAAGCAGGGCATTATGGGTACAAGGTCATAAGCTGAGTTACCGTCTCGCTAAGGCTCAGACTATCAGACTCAACTCTGTTATATCAGTCTACAAGGAGCTGACCGTCCGAAACGACGTCGGAAAAAGTTCTACTGCCCAACGACATCCGAAATCTCGCAAGTCTATGGCAACACTAGTCTAAGCCTAGACTAAGGCCAAGCATACTTCAATTCAATATTATCATATACACCACAAGATATGGATATTCAATAATATCAAGAGACATGCTGTCATAATCCAACACTTTCCCGAAATAAGGTCTAAGGCAGGAATTATAGAAATTTAGCATGCTCGACACCCG
>NC_064284.1:25999977-26087285 GCF_019186545.1 Solanum stenotomum
TCTCAATCACAACCATATCACGACCACATCATAGTATTACACATCGTCTGTCTTAGTCACAACCATATCACGACCACATCATAGTATTACACATCATCTGTCTCAACATCAATGTCTGTATCAATCATAGCCTACTCATGCTCTTCTATCCCCTCAATATCAGTTATCACATGACTTATTCAACAAATTCAAGTCACATATAACACATTTAACTCGTTTCATTCCCCATCTTTCAATTACAACAATTTCAATCAACAAACAAAACTCATCCTCAACCCCCATTACTCCCCAACACAATTAGGAAAGTAGTCATGTGTAGTCTAAGAGTTTAACAAAGTTTAGAAGTCACTTGCCTCAAAACACTTCAACTAGTAACTCAAATTTGAGTTTTACCCTTCCGAGCACGCTCCAAATCACCACAATCTATTCATAAATGGAATCTCACAATCAATACGAATCTAAAAACATCAATATCGTGAAATTTTGAGAAAAGGGTAAAATGGTCAAAAAAATCTCGTTCCGAAAAATATATTCGAAATCTGGAAATTTTTAGTGAAAAATGTTCCCCAAGAAATTTAGAATCCAATAGTGAAAACCGTTTCGAAAAAGGAGTTGAAATGAGTTCACAAACTCAAATTTTCTATTAAATTCGGATTAGGCAAAAACCCTCAAATTTTTCAGTTGAGATTTTGATGTTAAAATCCATAAATAATCGATGGAAATCAAAGATATAAGTTGGAAATAACTTACCCAATGAATTCCTTACGAAAACCCACTTGAAATCACCTATTTTCGAGCTTTCAAAGTCTAAAAATGGAAAAATAGGTATTTTTCAAGTTGGGGGAAAATGGCTACTGTTTTTTTGACTTAAAAAAGACTGCTATTGCAGCTGAAACACAACAATAACACCAAAGTTTAAGTCCCCGTTGGACTCTCGGGATTCGTTCGGAATTTCGTGCACACAAACTAAATATGTACCCCCACTAAATTCGACGTTCCGGACTCAATGGAACCGTCGAAATTTGAATTCAAGGACTTCTAGACCCGAAATTCAATAAGATGCCAAGAAACTAGTTTAACGCCAAAAAAATTCGAAACTCAAACAGAGCGTCTAAAAATTCAACCAAGACTCATTCTAGACTTAGAATTGCCTCCCGAAACCAACGGTACTCTCAGAATTTCAATCTGAGCCTCGGAACCTCATATATTGACCAAAGTCAACTCTTTATCAAAATTTCACAACTTTAGCAACTTAGGACCTCAATTCTTTGTTTCAACTCCAAATTCGACTCTGTAACTTCACACAGACCCGTTTCGACATTCTAAAACTATCGAAATCGACAGAAATCTGATCCGAGTCCCGAAACTCCAAATGACTCGAAAAAGCACTTTTTAACCAATTTTAACTCATAAAAACTCANATTCTAAAACTGTCGGAATCGACAGAAATCTGATCCGAGTCCCGAAACTCCAAATGACTCGAAAAAGCACTTTTTAACCAATTTTAACTCATAAAAACTCAACTTTTTACCAAATTTTCCTCAAACCAACTTTACAACCACAAAAAATGGGAATCGAGGCAACTATCGCAAGGGCAAAATAGTCATTTCCACAAAAAATTGCCAAAATAACCTTTCGGGTCACTACATCATTCACCACTAAACACCATGTTCGTCCTCGAACATAAAGTAAAAGAAAGTACCTGTAGCCTCGAAAAGCTGGGGATATCGGACCCGCATATCATCATCGGACTCCCAAGTCGCCTCCCTATCTGATCGATGCCTCCACTAAACCTTCACTGAAACGATGTCCTTGGTCCGGAGCTTGTGAACCTGCCTGTCCAAAATAGCTATAGGCTCGTCCTCAAATGTCAAATCTGGACTCAACTCCACCGACTCAATCGAAATCACGTGAGACTCATCCGGAACATACTTCCGGAGCATAGAAACATGGAAAACTGGATGCACGGCTGTCAAACTAGGTGGCAAGGCTAACTTGTAAACCACCTCTCCCATCCTCTCCAAAATCTCATATGGGCCAATGAACCTAGGGCTGAGCTTGCCCTTCTTCCCAAATCTCATCACACCCTTCATGGGTGATACCCGAAGCCAAACTCGATCACCCACCATGAACTCTAAGGGTCGAACCCTCCTATCAGTATAGCTCTTCTGCCTACTCTGGGCATTCAAAAGCCTACTCTGAATCACACGAACACGCTCCATATCCTCTCTAAGAATATCAGTACCAAGGGAGTCCACCTCCGCTGAATCAAACCATCCAATAGGTGATCTACACCGCCTACCATACAGTGCCTCAAAAGGTGCCATCCCAATGCCAGAATAATAACTGTTGTTGTAGGCGAACTCTGCCAATGGCAAGTGTTGATCCCATCTAGTACCAAAGTCGATCACGCAAGCCCGAAGCATGTCCTCTAACACCTGAATAGTCCTCTCAGACTGACCGTCAGTCTGAGGATGAAAAGTTGTGCTCATGTAGAGTCTAGTGCCCAAATCATGTTGTAATGCTCTCCAGAAATGAGAAGTGAACTCAACTTCTCAAAAACTCAACTTTTTACCAACTTTTCCTCAAACCAACTTTACAACCACAAAACATGGACTCGGGGCAACTACTGAAAGGGCAAAATAGTCATTTCCACGAAAAATTACCAAAATGACCTTTCGGGTCATTATACATTGCATTTTTCATTTGCCAAGAGGTACATTGCATTTTTTGTTTGCCAAGAGGGCCATTGCATTTTTAATTTCCCAAGAGGATCATTGTTTTTTCATTCACCAAGAAGGCCATTGCATTTAAGTCGCATCTATTCGGAGGTGAGGATGCGCACCATATCTGTTTAACGTTCAAGTCGATAGAAACTTGCGTTAAAAGATATTTGTATTTAAGTCACATCTATTCGGAGGTGAAGGATGTGCACCCTATCTGTTCAACGTTCAAGTCAGTGGAAACTTGCGTTGAAAGATATTTGCATTTAAGTAGCACCTATTCGGAGGTGAATGATATGCGCCCTATCTATTCCACGTTCAACTTGGAGGAGACTTGCGTTGAAAGAATTTTTATTCATCCTATCGATGGACATATATTCTAAATCCTACCGATGAATCATCTTTTTTCATTCATCCTACCGATGGACATATATTCAAAATCATATCGATGAATCATCTTTTTTCATTCGTCCTATCGATGGACATACATTCAAAATCCTACCAAAGGATCTTTTTTTTTCATTTGTCCTACCGATGGACATACATTCCAAATCCTACCGATGGATCATCCTTTTTCATTCGTCCTATCGATGAACATGCATTCAAAATCCTATCAATGGATCATCTTTTTACATTCGTCATATCAATGTACATACATTCCAAATCCTACCGATGGATCACCTTTTTTCATTCGTCCTACCGATGAACATGCATTCAAAATCCTACCGATGGATCATCTTTTTTCATTCGTCCTATCAATGGACATACATTCAAAATCCTACCAAATGATCATCTTTTTTCATTCATCCTATTGATAGACATACATTCCAAATCCTACCGATAGATCATCTTTTTTCATTCGTCCTATCGATGGACATACATTCAAAATCCTACCGAAGGATCAACTTTTTTCATTCGTCCTACCGATTGACATAAATACCAAATCCTATCGATTGAAATAACCCTCCTGGTCATTTATGTGTCTTGCATTCTATTTGTGTTTTAGAGCATTCCTGTAGCGACCCCAAGTTATTTATGACTTGCTGGGACTGACAGTTCGGTCACCTGGTGGTTCATTTGGTCTTGGTGCGAGTTTTTGTGTTTTGGAGCTTATGAACCTTGAACGATCATTTTCGATCAAAAGTTCAACAAGACGACCTTAGAACAGAATTTTGACTGTTCCATCAGCTCCGGAGTGGCCAAATTAGGATAGTGGCATAGTTGGAACGAGTATCGAGGCCTTCGATGCGAGTTTGGACCATTAGGCGTTTTAGCCTTTGAAATTTGGCCTAAGGTTGACTTTGGTCATTATTCTTGAAAAACGTGCTTAGATGAAAATTCCATCAGTGTGGTTAGCTCCGAAATGTTGAGTTTGGTCTTGAATGACCTTTCGTTCACCTCCCGAGGCCTTTGGACTCATTTCGAGACCCCTTAGTGGATTTTTATTAAAATGGCATTCCGAAGTGGGACCACTTTTTATCGAGATAACCTTTGATGGGAATTTTGACTGCGCCGTAGAGTCCGGAATATCAAATTTAGTTGGATAGCATATCTATTTTATTTTTACCGGGTTCCGAACAAATCCCGAACACCCCGTCGAAGATTTTAAAGTTGGCAAAAATCAGCTTTTCAGCTGATATATATATAGCTGGTGCAGGCCATATTTCAGCCCCCATTTCTCAACTTCAAACCTTCATAATTCACTAATTTCAAGTTCGATTTCAGTGATTCGAAAGTCCATCTTGTGGGGTTTTTTGCAAGGAACGCGTTGGAGAGCTCGGAAACTGATTTGGGGTCTCCGTTTGAGGTAAATTTTGTGAAATACCTACTGCCACACCCGTTTTGTGAGCTTGATTTTAGGAATTTTTAAGACTTGATATCTCAGTCAATTTAGTTCCAATTTCGGTGATTCTTGGTGCTATCTTGAGTGATTTTTCAAGGAGAATGCGTTGGCGTGGTTAGATTTCGTATTTAAATTTTTTTGGAGGTAAAAAGTAGTGTTTTAGCTGCAGTTTTGGCTCATTTCAAGCTCAATTTTTGGGAAATTTTAAAAGGTGATTTCTTGGTCATTTTAGGTGCGAATCTGGTGATTCAAAAGCCTAGATTGTGGGGTTTTTCGGGACAATCGTCGTGGTGTGATTGGTTTCAGCATCTGAACCCTCGTTTCTGGCATTTTCTTGTAAATAGTTGTTGCTATTGTTGTTTCGTTTTAGTGTAAATTGGGTTTTGGTTGCATGTTGATATTGTGTTGTCCTCGAGCCTCGAATTGTGTCCCATTTTGGGACATGAGCTGGGGGAACTGGTTAGGACCCACTTATGGGGTTAATTCAGAAATTTCCAGCGCGGATCCCACTTTTCTCGTTTTGACCCCAAAATTGATCCGTCTTCGTTTATTGTTATTTTTGTGTCTAAACAATCGTAATAACGTTGTGACTCTATTTTTGATAGCGGGGCAGCGCTTTGAGGACGTTCGGAAAGGGAAAGATCCGAAAAAGTGATTTGGAGCGCGTGTGATCGGCCTACAGTTAGGCTACGATTTCCCTCTCTTAGATTGAGCTTGAGAGTGTGAATGCATGTTGATTAGTTGGGATTTGGATTGGTAGTGATTGAATCATGTATAGGTGTTTAGAAATCATATTTTTGGCCTATTTTGGGAAATTATCGGGTAACTATGAGCATGTTTTATGTTATTAATTGTCCCTCTTTGCTATGTAGAGTACTTGTATGCTCGATGACTATTTGTTGAAGCATTTGGGTCTTAGTTTAGGTTTGACTAGGGCTTGCCTTAGAAATATATGATTAGTTTTACCCCGACGCCACTCGGCCGGCTTAGATCCCTGTAGACTGGTGTAGCAGACTTGAGCCTGATAGTTTGGGCCTTAGCTAGGCGATACGTTTGCTCCGATGATAGTTATCCTTATTTCCCTGATGTTACAGCTTCAAAAGTTACGTCGGCGACACTAGTTCTGCTTTGCAATTTGAATTTGATTTTCGATTCGATTCCAAGGACTTACATTGATTGGCTAGGTGTGGTCAGTGATCCACAGACATTTATGTAAATAGATCGATTGGGACTCTGTCAGCAGCTACATTAGCACCTTTATAGAGCATCTAGTTAGAGTTCCGGCCTCTATTGCCCAGATACCTATATAGAGCATCCGGTTAAAGTTCCGGCCTTTATTGCCCAGATACTTATATAGAGCATCCAGTTAGAGTTCTGGTCTCTATTGCCCAGATACTTATATAGAGCATTCGGTTAGAGTTTCGGCCTCAGATACTTGATATTTGTGATTTGTTACTTGGGTACTTCTGGTGAGCATTCGATTCGAGGTACGGCCTCCGTACTGTTAGATTTTACTAATTAGGGTTGAGGTTCTGATTCGTGTTCTCCGTTCTTGGGTTCTCATATGCAATTCTCTTTAGTTATAGTTATTATGTGTACTCGTCAGGCTCATGGGGGTCCGTTCGGGTTTTTATTTAACTTGTGCACGAGTGTACCTTCTGGGCTTATAGGGGTCCAGTTAGGTGTAGTTAGCTTATAGATTGTTTCAATTAGTTCTTTCTACACTCGTGTGCATTCCATTATTAGTTAAATTTTCGTTCTTGACTTCGATTTGTGTTATTCCTTCTTTTCATACTACCTTTACTTTTCAAGTTCAGTCGGCCTATGATACCTACTGGGTACCTGTTGTTTTGGTACTCATGCTACGCTCTGCATCTATTTCGTGATGCAGGTCCGGGCACTAGTAGCCAGCATTGATCGAGCTTGGAGCAGACTGATCCGGAGACGGGAGTGACCACACGACATTTTGTACTATTTCAATCTCCATCTGTATATATAGACTTGTCTTTTACCTTTCGAGACAGTCCAATATCTGTTGTCCACTTTTGGGACTTGTACTCATTTTGTAGTAGCTCTGTACTAGTGACTTCCAGGTTCTGGAAGGGATCTTTAATTGTATATATGTTTTGGTTTGCTTCTGCCTGTTTATATTATTATTTGCCTACTCTTGTTTAATTTCTACCCTCAGACCCATTACTTGTTCCGGGTTACGGGTAGGCTTACCTGCTGGTGGGTTATAGTAGGTGTCATCATGACTTGAGAAATCGGGTCGTGACACGATGGATCATCTTTTTTCATTCGTCCTACCGATGGACATACATGCATTTTTATCCTACCAATGGATCATCTTCATTTGTCGTATCGTATGAAATGCTACCTTTTTTCCTATAATTTTGTCTCTACTGATGAGTTTCATCTTTGTTTTTTCGAGAACATCCAAGAGGATGCATTCTCAGTTGAGCCACAGGTGCAGACTATTTTAACAAGGAGCAACACAGCGTGAAACCCTTTGGAGGCAAGTCCGAGATCGACCTCCACCACATCCCAACCACATTTTTATATAACGGTCATGTGTTCGGCCAAAATCGGGTTTGTCAATTTTCGTTGTCCACGATTTCTTTCATCAATCATAACTAACGAAAGGGACAGCTGTAGACACCCAATTTTGGCTTAACATTTTTAAAATTCGTAACTTTTAAGTTTTATTTATCTAATGGTTCAAAATATTTTTTTATAATTTTGAATAGGTTTATCGATAACTATCCTTATTTATCAAAATTTAGGGTTTTTTATCAGTTAATTTTAAAATTGCATTTTTACATGTCATTAGTTACGTTCATTATATTTATTTTAATTCATTTTATTTGTTACATTTGTTAGTATTGATATTTTGCATATTCTAAAAATTCATTCAAATACAGATATTTTACTTGATCGATAATTTTGGGCCACAATCACAAGCCCAAAAATTGAGCCCATTTAACAATTATTTCCTATATAAGTTTTAGTTAGGTTAAAAAATAAGGGGTGGTGAAAATACTTTTAGGTTAGGGTTTCAGATTTTTATTGAAAAAAGGTTTCACTTTTCACTATTTTCCGATCACCACCTCCCCAAAATTCGGCGAAGCTCCGGCAACACAAAACCCCGACCCAAAAAACCCCAAGCTTCCTTCCCCTCTCTCTTTTGTTTGTTATTTGTTGCCAGCGGCGACAACATACCAATCCCCACCCACCACTGTCCAATGCTACCAGAAACCCAAAACCTCATCGGAGAAGACAACCAACACCACAAAGCTCTACCAGAAACCATCTCCAAACACCCACCCAAAACCCCAACGTTCGTCCCCTTCCCTTTTCCATTTTTTTTTCTTGTGAAATCGTCTGAAAACAGCCAACAATCAGACCCAAACGACCTTTTTCGAGTCCAACTCCACCGTCAAGCTCAAAGCTCGCGATCACCAGCTGCAGCTCCGGTGAGAAGTTCCAAACTCCGATGAGTTGGAGCAAAGAAGAAGAAAACGCTGTCAGTCCCCTTTTCTCTTCCCCTTCACGATTTCTTTCTTATTTTTGTAGATGCTCCGGCGAACCATCGGAAACAACCCATTCACCCTTCTTCTTCCGGTCACTTATTAAGATCAAATCTGACTGAATTCATGATTTTCCGGCGTTGCAGCAGCTCCACAACGTTCGACAATGGCAGAAACAAGACTCAACAGTGAGTTCAAGCTCCGGTAATTTCATTTTTTTATATTTCTAGTTCAAGTTTTCCATTTGATTCCATGTTATTACATCTTCATTGTTTATTATTTGAATTTGTTAGATGGGTATTGATATTTTCGATACTATTTTCCAGTGAATATGTATATATATTGTTCTTAGTGTTACTGTTTATAGCACATTATATTTTATTATATTTTATCACTATTGTTTGTTCCATTCTTGATTATACACCGAAAACATGACACTTATTTACCGTTATTTGTATTATTTTTTTTACTCCATTAGTATTATATTATTTATTATTTGTTTGTTTGGGTACTGTTATTCTTTAGTTTTAATTGTTGTTACTCTAATTTTGTTTATTAAAATATATGGTTGTTTTCTTATAATTGTTTAAGATGGTTATGGATTTATTGTGTCTGTGTTGTTTCCATTAATTTTTATTTTTATGTTTCTGCTACTTTAAGTCTTGGTTGACTTGCACATTATTTTGTTGTTATTATTATTATTATTATTATTATTATTATTATTATTATTATTATTGTTTGAGTTATTATCATTATCGTTACTTATATTATTCATTCTTGTTTAGTTAACCTTTAAATTAGAATTAGATGTTGTTTGTCATTTTCACTATTGTTTGTGTATATATATTCAGATTTGTAAGTTGATTCTATTAGCTCATTGTGTTGGTGGTATTTTTATGTTGATTTCATATTTTTCATGGTGTCTTTATTTTTTTTTTTGTTGCTTTACTTACTTTTGATCGTGTATGTGGCTTTAATTATGCTAGCACAATTTTGTTATTTGGGTGTTACACATCATTTTGTCTTTTAGTAGTTTGAGTGATTATTGGTGCTTTAATGTTAAAATTGGCCAATGAAAAAACTTCTCTGTCGATTTTTGAGGCCTCTTCATTTTAAAAGATGGAAATTTAGTTTGTGTTTATATAAGTTATATGTTACAATTGGCCGATGAAGAAATTACCGTCGATTTCCAAGGCCTTCCATGTTAATAAGACGGGTTTTTATTTTTCAAGTTATTCTTTGATTCAGTTATTTTTATTCATGTTAATTTATTACTAACACTTTTACTAAGCGTCTTTACAGGTATCCGGAGGTGCTTCCCATTGAAGCTATTCAAATTAGGTTCGAATTATACTCTTATTTATTAATGTATATTATTGATGATAGGCAAATTTAGGCCGATTCCTATATTATTATTTTATTATATTACTTGTGTATATTGCATGTTTATTATACTTGTACATTATTTTATCCTCCTCCTCAATTTGAAAAAAATGAATTTAATCGGGACCCACTTTTGTGGATTTCGAAGGATGCCTAACTTCTTCCCTTCAGAATAACTTGAACTCGTTACTTAGAATCTAATGGTTTCGTAGATCACTTAATGGTTTCCTAGTTTTTTCCTAAAATTAGGTGGAGACTCCTTTAAAATTCATTTATTCTTAAAATTCTTTTAAAATTGAATCAATTGATTATTTTTTGTGTCACCGCGATATTTCGCCCTATTTGAATAGAGTAGGGATGTAAACACACACACCAATATTTATTTTGGTCATAGCCACAACCTTTATAGGAAAAAAATATTTCTTTCTTTTGTCCTTCAATAGTTCATGATTTAACATACCACAATATTTGAGTAGTATTTATAGTATATGACTAAATGACCATTTATGTCAAACTATTCCTTTTCAATCTGTCAAACCTCCCGTAGAAGTGAGATGTGACATTTATCCAACAATACATGAACATGTTCTTCTCCATAAAAACACAAGTCACATTCTCTTCAAGTAATGACCATAACTATTTGTACATGCTCCATAAGTTTTTATTAGTCATACTTTGACATTATCAAATTTATTTGACCCACCTCAACATCACTTTAAAAGTACTAAATGTACTATCACTTTGTATTTTTTTTATTTTGATGGAGGATTTACAAAACTTTCAAATTGGGTTGCACCAACCCAAAGTGACCAATAACCTTTCATGTCACTTTGATGGTCAAAAATTACCTTCACATTTGAAGGACCATATTAAGAACCCATAATGTTCTTCCTTTTAATTACTACAATTGACCATTAACATTTTACCATACTCATATTCATACATTTAACCACTGTCATTTTCAGACACATTATATCCTGCTACCACATTCACATAAGAGAATAGAGCAAATTAATCGAAAAAATTTCATGACTTTTATCAAGAGCATATCAATTTGCTCAGTCATCATTTCATCATCATTATATAACGTTGGGACTTGAACCCAACATCTTACCCATAAGAAGGCATTTTAGGTTATTATTTGTTGGGACCCAATCCAACATTTTACTATCATGATGCACCAGGACTCTCACCCGATGTATTACCTCTTGGTGCGATAGGACTTGAATCCTTGGTCTTACCCTCAATCAATGACATAATAAGCCAAATATAATAGGACTCACCATTGAGCCTTCAAAAAATATTGTCGCTTTGTGATTAACATGCACAAATAAATATAGAACAAAAGAAACACAATAAAAATACTCTCAACAAAGTATGTACTAATATCTTAAATTGTCAAAACAGAGAGTTACATATAACATTATATTATATTATGTTTGGTGCACAATAATTAAGCTAGTGAATTACCGTTATAAATCAAAGAATCAATTGCACACTAAGAAAATAATAGTTCCAATCACACTAAAATAAAAGTGTTCACTACCACCACCCCTTTTTCAATTTCCATGTGAACCCAAAATATTTCACACACAAAACAAAATAAAATAAAAGCTTATGTAATAACCAAAACAATGAGCATAATCATAAATAAAACATAAAATAAGTTTCACATACAAAAGAAAGTATATATAGTCATAGGTGAAAAAATGCACAGTAACAATAATATTAATCATTCACCTTGTTCACAAGTAATATATAAAATAGATTCCACAATAATTTACCTTGCTCCCGAGAGAAAAATAAACACAATTATTTTACCTCCTTTTATTTTTTTTGTTTCAATCCTGCAATGTTAGAACATTCGTGCTGATAACGTGTTATAAAACTAAAGCAAAATAAGACAAGAAATATAGAAGATGAAAGCAATAGAAATAGGGAGACAAGAGATGAGAATTTTTCTTATTATTTCAAGTCTTCACGTTTTTACAATATGAACTCTTATGCCTCTATTTATAGTGTAGCATAGAGGCATACAAAAGGTTAGTCATAAACATGATATTAACATGAATATAATGGAGGAGGTTATGGAAGTGAAAGGTTACAAGAATAATGGTTATAAAGTTGGAGGTTATGGAAGTGAAAGGTTACAAGAATAATGGTTATAAAGATAGAGATTATGGAGGTTATGATTATCTTCATAATGGAGGAAAGTAATGGAGATAGTGGGCGAGAGTAACTTCTTGGTGTAGTGGACATCCATACTATAATNATAAAGTTGGAGATTATGGAGGTTATGATTATCTTCATAATGGAGGAAAGTAATGGAGATAGTGGGCGAGAGTAACTTCTTGGTGTAGTGGACATCCATACTATAATATTTTATAACAATTACTATTTATATAAAACATATTTTTCTATATAGTAGAAGAGAGAGTTTCAACATATCAGTTTTTGGGTATTAAATAAAAGTTTGAGGGTATTAAAGTCCTTACAAAGTTTTATTAAATAAAATTGCTTGATAGAGTTATCTTTTATGCTTTATTAATTGGACTCCATCAAGAGTACTAAAAAAAGCTCATCCTTTAATCACTTAATTACAAAGCATACCCCTATAATTCCATGGAAGCTGAAGATAGGATGGGTCCCATTACTCTTTATAGAGTATTTTTAAATTTGTTTGTTGAATAGAAGCACACTATTTTTATGTATTGGGCATAAGTTAAATATTATTTTGTGTGTTAATTTTATTTATTCATTATTAAAAGATAGATTTTATTTTTCCTTGTTATTATTAAAATGCCAAGTGAGGACAATAATTTTCTTATATTTTATTTTTAATATTAATTACTTATTTTTTAAAATTATTTTTCAGCATCTAATATTAAATATTAATTAATAGGAATATTTTGTGAAAAAAATAGTCATGTTAATTATTATTTTCTTAATAGATGAATGTGACAAATAAGATTGAACAAGAGAATATATACTTCAAAGTTATATTGAGAAAGTAATTTGTGGAAATAAATAAATAATGAGGAGAACCAATAATACGATGAAAATATTATTCCACAATTGTTGGGATTTTTTGTGAAATCAATTCATATCAATTAATTATAATTAATAACATGTATAATTATTTTTTAATTTAAATCCTATATTAAAATATTTGCTCCTACACTTGTTCATTTTAACAAATTAAGTAAAAAAATATTTTCGTATAATACATCTTTTTTATTAAATAATTATATGAAATACTAATGGTCTATTTTATTAATATTTTATAATTTATTTTTATAAAATAAAAATCTATCTAAAATTTTAATTAAAGAAACCTAAAAATTGATCTGGTTCAATTAAATGTGGTCATTATTTTAGTTTCTAGAATTTGACTATTTGAAAAACATCTTTCACAAATGTATACTATACTCCTAAATAATTAGGAATTTAGATTTATTTAGAACATTAATAATATATATAAATGTTGGGCCTGTGCTGACACGAGCCATTTTTTCTAGTATTTTCTAGATGTGAGATGTTGTACTTGAATATATTAATATATAATATTATAACATGCTATTTTTTATCTGTATATATCACTCAAACCTATCGTCATTACAACAAGTTCAATTATTTTAGCATGTAAATTATGTCAATGCCTAAATAATATAATTTTAGAGAAAGTTGATAGAATATTACAATCTTATCATTTAATTTATTTATAGTAATCATCAATCATGTATCAGGTTAAGTAAATCAACATTTTTTCATCTTTCTAGTTTTATGAATATAGACAAAATTGGATAACAAACTTAGCAATACTAAACCTCTCTACCATGCTAATCTTGGCCACAAAGGCCCAGATGAGTGTTGCACTGCTCATAGCAACCTTATAAGTTATACCTATGGAACATTTCTATTGATTCGAATTTAAACTATTTCCTAGCTTTAAATAAGGGGTTTTTAAATTACAGGATAGGTATATACGAACATCTCAGCAATGGGCTATCCAGAAAAGGTGTATCAGAATAAGAAGTCTTGGTATTGTGGTTCATCATCCTCAAGCTTTAATGGCGGGGATAGAGAGACAATATCTGCAATGGAGAGTAAGATAGCTTATCTCAATGCCGAGCTTGCTGCTTTAGCCGAAAGAGAGAAGAAGAGAAAAGAAAGAGAGAAGAAAAAGAGAGGAAGAGAGGAGAAGATTACGGCAGCAAATGAGGTAGAGAACAAGAGGTATGTAGCGCTTCAGGCCCAATTAACTTTTCTTTTTGAATTAGGAAATATTCTTCCTTCATGTCCGGCCAGCAGTGATGGATCTGATCAGGAGGGTGATGAGAATGATAAGTCTGATAAGGAAAGTGAGGGTGATGAGAATGGTAAGTCTGATAAGGAAAGTGAGGGTGATGAGGAGTAGTTGTATCTATTTGACATTTTAGATTTCTATATTTTTGAAATTGTTTAATTTGATCATATTTTAGTTTATTTTGAAGTTGGATAAAGTTTATTTTGAAATAGTTTAATGTATATGTTGAAAACATTGTGTTGTTGTGGTTGGATGAAGTTTATTTGGCTTTGGGTTGTTTTGGTATAAATATGCCGGTGGACAACTAAAAATTGTAGCAACTTGCTGCCTATTTTGTAGCAGAAAACCGACCTCTGGAGGTCAGAATTTCAAAAATAATAAATAAAAATACCAATTTTCGGAGGTCCGAATTCCAAGACAAAAAATAAAAATACCGACCTCCGGAGGTCAAAATTTTAAAAATACAAAAATAAAAATACCGACCTCCGGAGGTCAGAATTTAAAAAAAACAAAAATAAAAATACCGATCTCCGGAGGTCAGAATTTCAACATTACAAAAATAAAAATATCGACCTCCGGAGGTCAGAATCTTAAAAATAAGAATACCGACCTCCGGAGGTTAGAATCTCAAAAATGCAAAAATAAAAATACCGACCTCCAGAGGTCGGAATTTAAAAATTAAGAAGACACAAATACCGACCTCCGGATGTCGATATTCCAAAATATGAGAAATAAATATTCTGACCTCAGAAAGTCGAAAATAATAATATATAAAACTGACCTCAGGAAGTCGGAAAATAAAATAATGAATTTTCTGACATAAAATAAAAACTGACCTCGAGAGGTCGGTATTGAATAGCGACCAAGCTTTTTCCAACCTAAGCTGGGATGTCGGTTTTTGATCGGTATTTCAGGGAATACCGACCTCCGAAGGTCGATAATTATAGGTCGGTATTCACTGTTTTTTTTTAGTAGTGCTTTAAAATTGTTTGGTTCGTAGTTGAACCCATCTCCATTTTCTTCCTTTTTATCTTGTTTTTGCTTTGGATGCTAAAGAAAAATCAATTTCAAGAAGAATTTTTTAATTTTTGAAAGGGATAATAATGCTTTCCGATGAATATGATAGTGGTGAAGAAGAGGATGAGGTGACTAAAGATGAGAGAGAGAAGGGTGGACGGTGGTGGGAGTGGCGGGAGCGATAGAAATGGTGATGGTGGTGGAAGAAGATATGGTCAAAGAAGAGAGATAAAAAAATATAGTAGTTAAAAATGTTAGTTCACGCGCTGAATAGGTGTGCATTGCCTCACAAATTGAGTCAATATGGAATAGAGGGAGTACTTAATATATCTTTGAGAACTTGAGACATTTGATAAATATATTTGCCAAGTAATGAAAAGTTGTATGGCCAAACACCATTTCTTTAGTTTTTGTCAAATATATTTGGTGCCAAACGAGTCCTCAGTATAAAATTACAATATTCAAAAGTTTTTTTATTTTTTAAATTTCGTGTCAAATCAAAAGAAGTCTAATAAACTAAAAAGGAGAGGATAATATCTTGATAAAAAATGTGAAGTAAAAATGGATGACGGAGCATATTGGTGATTAATGGCAATTAATGATTATTGTGCTTTGGAAAAGAGAACTTTTGAAGTTGCACCTGAAAAAACAGTAACCACATCGTGCATAGAGACACGACTAATAGAACCTGCAAAAAATTGTGGCGAAATTTGACACGATTAAATATTTTTAAAATGATATGAAAATCGTGAATAGTAAGGAAATTTTTAAAAGTTTATTGGAAGAGTTGTAGATTCGTTCACGATAAACAAACAAAGTAAATATCTAAATGGCTGTATAGTTTTGCATTTTGTCGATTTTAGTTAATTTGAAAATTCAGTGTCCATTAAAAATGATGGGAATCCTATCAAGAAAAAAGAGGTATAAGCATCACCTCTCGATCCAATCCATTTTACTTGGCCTCCCCAACACACTCTTGATACGAAAGAAACACTTTTGTCATTTTCCCTCCAAAATGTGATCCTTTAACCTCCAAATTCCATTATCCTCCCTATTACCCTTAAGTTTGTTCGGTCAATTAGTGGCCGAAATTCGAAGCCCCAAACTTTTTTGTTAACATCTCAAATATCCAGTGTTTTGATTTTAAAAATATTCAGATATATACATTTTATATCTAAATATTCTAAACTTGAAAAAAGATAAATTGGACCAATGAAGAAGCGACACATGAAGATGAAAATGAATAAAATAAAAGGTCCCTCCATGTTATACTTCCGTTTTCAATCCTAGTCATTCCTAGTTTAAAGTGACCAAATGGTCCTCTATCAATTTATGAAAAAGCACATGTTCTTTGTTATTTTCGTATACAACACTTTTATTCATTTTGATTGGAAAAATATTTGAAATTTAAAGCACTTTGTGCGATGGAAGATGCATTTGTCTCCATGAGCAAGTAATTATTAAATTGACTGATGCTATATTATGATTGTCTGTCATTTGTGTGGTCAGCGCCTATGCAATTTAGTACACATAATTCTAAAATAATATCCCAACTAGCGCCCACCAACACACTAAAACCCCACGTTATAACAATAGCGTGTTAATTATGCCTCATCATATTTGTCACGTTCTCCTTACCTCCATTACCCCATTTCACTACACAACACAAAACCCAACCGTCCACTTTGTTACTACTCCACTTTATTGATCGAGTTAGAATTTTCATTAAGGAATATCAAAATATAAAAAAATAAAGATCATGTGTAAGTAAAAAGGTGTTGCTATAAAAGAAAATAATTTTATCTAGTTGCATAGTGTATTTTCTGACGAAGAAATGTCGATTGACACCTCTCAACTATATGTTGCTATACATTGATGTGATTGTAAAATCAATCAAATTGTTTCACTATGAATTGCATTTTTTCTTGATTTCACATTTTTGTTTTATCATAATTTCACTGGATACTTATCACCTTCCACAATCAATAGATATGTCAACCAAGGCAAGGACAAATAGGAAGAATCACCTAGTATATCTAGTGTTTCTTGTCTCTATCGAGTTTAGTTTTGAACTTGAGACCTCACGGTTCTCAACCACTTTATTGACCACAATATCACACTCTTGATTGCTTCTTAATTTCAATTTTTGCTCCAATCAAAAATCAAATAATAATTATTAATCGAGTAACCATATGAAAAATCATCTATTTAAGGGCAAGTATAATAATTCTTTTTTTTCTGAAAAGTGGTAGGAGGCCTCTTCTTGGCCACTATATATATAATTGTTGGGCCATTACTATTTTCTCCAGTTGTTGTATATATATTTATTTTTGTAGAAAATCCAGCGGCAAGTTGCCCCTTCGTATTCTCGTCGTATCCTCTGTAAATTTCTGTGAATAGTGGGGTAGAGAAGGAATGTTTTAATTTGTTGCATATTATAAGGTAAATGATATTTTTTGTTATTGTTGAAATAAAGTTAGCAAATTATAATGAAATCCCCACGAGATAATTGGCCAGAACCAATAGTTCGTGTCCAATCTTTATCTGATAGTGGGATTTCAACAATTCCAACAAAATATGTGAAGCCACTAAATGAGAGGCCATCATTAAGTAAGTTTAGTGATGTTAATATTCCAACGATTGATCTTGAGGGAAGCAGTAATTATGAAGAAATTTCAGAAGCGTGTCGAGATTGGGGATTTTTTCAGGTTGTTAATCATGGGGTTCGGCGAGAGCTCATGGATGAAGCGCGACAAGTTTGGAGAGAGTTTTTTCATCAGCCGATGGATGTTAAGCAAAGTTATGGAAATACACCTAAGACTTATGAGGGATATGGAAGTCGACTTGGAGTTGAGAAAGGTGCTATTCTTGATTGGAGTGATTATTATTTTCTTCACTATCTTCCTGGATATTTGAAGGACCATAACAAATGGCCTGCCCTCCCTCTTTCCCTAAGGTATGTATGTTACTTTTGTCTTTTTCATACTTTGATACTATATATATCTCATCTAAAAGTTTAAGTTGTATGCATGTAGGAAAGTGATGGAAGAATATTCAAAACAAGTGGTGAATTTTGGTGGACGTTTAATGAAGATATTCTCAGAAAATCTTGGATTAAAAGAAGATGTTTTACAAAATGCATTTGGTGGTGAAGATATAGGAGCATGTCTAAGGGTAAACTTTTATCCAAAATGTCCACAACCAGACTTGACCTTAGGCCTTTCTCCACATTCGGATCCTGGTGGCATGACCATTCTCCTCCCGGACCAACATGTCGCTGGCCTTCAGGTCCGACGCAACGCTCATTGGATCACTGTAAAACCAGCTTCACATGCTTTCATCGTCAATATAGGCGATCAAATTCAGGTTAGTTAATTAACACATCTTATTTTTATTTTTAGTACCACAACATATATTTTGACGAAATTAATTTTCTTAACACAGAATAATATGCATGTATATCGATCGATGGTCACTTTTCCCCTTTTAATGGAAAACATCAAAAAATAAAAACATTTTTTCTCAAAATTGACTACTACTTGATGTTTATTTTTAGTTTCTATTTGCAATTACATTATCTAATTTAAAGAGAAGAAATTGACCAAAAATAATCATATGGGAACGAGTGAAAACAGCCTCCCCACCACCACGTCCTCTTGCTTTGTCTTAAACATAACGAAAATTTAAGAAGCCAAATTTTAGAAAAATATTAGACGTCATGGACTAATTGTTTGCTACGGATAAGTCTTAATAATTCTATATTGTTTCTCACATTTTTTTTTTCAAAGACCACGCAAGGATAAAATTAAAAAAACATCAATACAACATTCAACATTAAACACTGTCATGTCACATCTTTTTTTATTTTGATATATGACATCTAACCAGGTTCATTTAATTTGGTCATTTTATCGACTATCAAATTGCTTTCCGTACATGCATATTTCCTGAATCCTGCATATCGAATTGTAACTTCCCTTATATATAAGAACTATAAAAAAAACACTCTCCGTCTCAATTTATACAAAAATGTTTGACCAAATTTAAGAATGAAAAGAACTTTTTTGAAACTTCTAGCTTAAAAATAAGTTATTAATTTGTGTAACGATAGATCATTTTATTGTGGGTAAAATAAAAAATTAAAGGCAAATTATTACTAAATATACAAAAAAAAAAAAAAAAAATTAAAACGGAGTAATACTTTTTTTAGACCAACCAAAAAATAAACTGTCACATTAATTTGATTGCTTGATTAAAAGAGAATTAGCAAGTAACCATCCATCTTCCGAAGTAAAGGGCTTTAGCACATGCTACCCTACAGGAGACCAAATTGACGTGAATTCTATAAACATTCCTTTATAATGACTTCATTGTAATTTTAAGTAACTTTTTTTTTTTTGGAGAAATATTGCAACTTTAATACGTAAATTTTACACTTTTAAGGATTCTTGATTCACTCATTTTTTTCGAGAATAGTTCTGAAAACAATTAACGTTGACTTGCTATATTCTTCCAAATTTGTAATTATTTTTGGAAGTAGTAAACATTGACTAATTAGCATAAAAAATTTAATATTGTGTTTGCTTAGATAGTTAATCTTTTATTTTGTTGAAGAAAGATTAAAGAGAGGTAAACATTACTTGTCCCTTAATAATAAAATAATGGTAATTTATTTCGTAAAAGCCAATATTTGGCACACAGTCATACAACCTTATCCTATTGAATATATTGGACCTCACATCTGAAGATAAATTACAACATATATGAAATGTTGGACCACTCGAAAAACTGTACATGAATATTCTTCTTGATTTTCATTTTTTTTTTTCTGATTGTAGAGTATATATCTCAGCTATTGAATATTTCATATGAATGAGATGTTACTTAGTCAACAATTAATTTGTGTGTTGGTGTACTTAAATATGTAGATATTAAGTAATGCAATATACAAGAGCATTGAGCATCGAGTGATGGTAAATTCCGCAGAAGAACGCATCTCCCTAGCGTTTTTCTACAATCCAAAAAGTGATTTGATGATAGAACCAGTAAAGGAGCTGCTCACCACACACAATGTTTCTCCATTGTATCCACCAAGGACTTTTGATCAGTATAGACTCTACATAAGGACTAAAGGGCCTCAGGGAAAATCACAGTTAGGGGAATCAAATAAATTAAATCCCCAACATGACAAAATGTAATTGATGTCGTTTTTTTTGTAATAATAATAATAATAGTGTCATACTAGCTTGTATGGATTTCAATTATTGTCCACTAAAGTTTAGCTAGGCAGATGAAAATAAATCCCCCAACATTTTTTATCAGTTCAATTATAGCATTAAAATCATGTCTTCAGGGCAGATTTAATTTTGCAAGTGATGACACGAAAAATATGAATTGCTTACTTTAAAGACTATAACTAGAGGTGAATTGCCTATATTAAGTAAATTAGGAGTAACATTTTTTTTAATCTGAAAAATAATGCGGGTAACTAGGTAAAACTGATTAATATACACTATATATATACGTAGTTAGTGCATATAATTATTAAATATTATAAATATTTTTTTGAGAAGTTTCACAAATCATTTTTTTTGGAATTAAGAAAGAGGGCAAATATAGGCAGGTCTCTCTTTTTGACTTGTGAAATTTTTTAGTGCGTTTCAACTACTTCTCCACCTCTGAGTTTAATTTAATTAAATTGATACGAAACATGTTTTGCATTGGATAATTAAATTTTATATAAACGAGTTATCCAATTAATTTAAATCTTTTTTTATTTCAACACCTCTCTTCATGATCTATCAAATCACTTGAAATAATAAATAATGTTATAGGTCAATATGTCCTGAAATATATTTAGTTACAATAATTTGGATAGTGCAATTAATGGTGGAGAGCATGCTAAGAAACTTATTAATGTAGCGTAGACTTTCAAAAAATTTAGTGGTCATCCAAGAATAATTGAAAAATTGATAAAGAAGCATTTTATGGTGGTTAGTTTTTTTTTTTTTGTTTGTTTTTTGTTTACCTTATAGCATTGTTATTTATAAAAATTGATAAGTGATTTATTTGAGCTCTAAGAATTTTGTAAGGTAGAGTTCAACATTATCAAGGATATAGTGGGAGCTTGCACAAAAAAAGTTGTAGTTTTCCAAAAAAAAATTGTTGAATGGGAAAAACAACAAAAAATAAAAGAGGCAGTCAGGATTGTTTATTGAATTCAGATTGTGTTTTAACTACAACATGACATTATTTAAGAAATAAAATTAGTCCACAAACAGACATTTAATCACTAGAAGTTAAAGCAAAGATATATACGAAATTATCTATGCTAAAAAATTCGAAATACATAATATGAGGTCAAAGAAGTATTTAGAAATTTAAGGGTATAACCTAGTGTTTTAACTATAGTAGTGCACTCTTTTTTTCTAGCCTTTCTTATTGCTATTTACTTTTTCTTGTGATTGTGTATCTCTTTATTGCTTAAAAGCTTATGAACACTTGCATTATAGCAATAACTTTGTCAAATTGTCTTCCATTATTATATATGGTGATAATTAAGGTTCCTTGTTGAAGAATCTCATGGTTTTTCCGTTCTAATATAATTATGCTCTTTTGTTTTCGTTATATTGATTAAAAGAAGTTCATGTGTGCTATCAAAGAGTTTGAAATTACATGTTCCTTCCAGGTTAAAAATATATACATTTGTAGGGAAAACTAACAAGTTTCATAGTTGGGTCATTGATTTTTTATGCATAAATAATTGAAATCTAAAAGTTACTAGTTTATATTTGCAAAATTTTTAGAGTAGAGGTTACATCTTATTGTATAAATTTTAACCAAATAAAATGACCTATAAGAAGAAACAATTTTTTGGTTTTTTGGTAGTCTTGTGAGCTTTGGTCTACTTCATTTCTTTGGTTTTAATTTGTTAAAGTGAAGATTCCATTTATAGAGTGGCATGATAACCTTGTCATGTATAAAAAAAATAATCACAGCTGGGACAAAGCTTACTAGTTCTCTGCACCACTTTAGCAATTGGAGACTTTAATTGAGAATTTAGTTGGCTGCTCCTGAACAACTATATATGCGCGACTATGAAAGAGATGTAATTTAAGATGTCTACGATGCTTTTGAATTTTTCATCTTATATTTGATTTGACAATTTCGTTATGTTCATTCAGTAGTATAATTATTTGGAAGAAGGTGAAGAGCAATAAGAGGATGAATGTGGTAAAAAGAGGAAAAAACGAAAAAAACTTTCAAACAACTAGAGCATTGAAAATATAGCAAGAATGTGTAATTAAGTAAAACTTGTTGCTCTTTGATTGGATTTGAAGCAAATTATTGACTCCTTTAATACAATGGAATATAACATCACATCAAGAATGATTCACTACACCCCTCTTAACAAGATCATAAAATGCACTTGTAAATCATGGAAAAGAAAAGTCTACAAATGATTAGTTTAGGAGAGAAATAGGCCAAGTCAGTATTATTTGGTGTGCTACTCTTGAAAACTACCAGACTAAATATTAAACATAATCGATCCAAACCAAAAGTTGAACCAAACCGATTTTATTTCAGTTTGATTTAGTTTTAGATTTTTAAAAATCGATAGTAATTTTATTTCAGTTTTAAATTTTTAAAAATCGATAGTAATTGATTTGGTTATGATTTTGTTCAGAAAAAATCGAAGAAATAATCTAACCGAATTGATAAATGATATATATATATTTTTCTTAAAGTGGGGTAAGAAAAATATTTTAAATTGTATTTTTAAAAGAAATTATTGACTCCTTTATTACAATGGAATATAACATCACATCAAGAATGCTTCACTATACCCTTCTTAACAAGATCATAAAATGCACTTGTAAATCATGGAAAAGAAAAGTCTTATGTCGATATTATTGACATGGTAGGTGCTGACAATATTTTACTCTAAAAGGGACCTTTGTGTTTACTAGTAGATTTTTGTTACAAAAAAAACATGCAATAAACGAATTAATATGATAATACTGGCATGCTGGAAAGTGCATACTTGTGCCTTCTAGCACGTTTAGGAAAGTGCGTATAAGTAAATGCCCTCGCTATAATATGTTGGCAGGGGCGGACCCACATGGTCTCTAGGGTTCACCCGAACTCTCTCGACAAAAAATTACACTATAATAGGGATAAGGGTCTGAAAAATACTTCAACTTTGATCGAATTTACTGTTGCGATACTAAACTTTCATAAGGACTTATTACCTCCCTAGACTATTTAATACCGCATTTTTTACCCCTTGAACTATTTAATAGTGTATTTTAAAGGTATATATGTGCCCACGTGGACACATTACTTATTATAATTTTGCATTATTTTTTTTTGTCCACGTGGGCAAATATATATGTTTAAAATACGATATTAAATAGTCTAGGGAGGTAATAGGTCCTCATGAAAGTTTAGTATCAAAACAGCAAATTTTTCAGACCCTTATCCCCATTATATATAAGGTAAACTTTTTGAATTTATGTAGATATAATAATTTTGAAACCCCTCACGAACAAAAATTATAAGTTATAGTGTAGTGGTAGATCTCTTTTTAGATTGGCCCTCACGTCGATAGTTCAAATTCCACTGTGATCATTTTATTTCTTTACATTCTCTTCATTTAGCCCTAAATAAAAATTCGGAATCCACCACTATATATCGATATGATATATGATATTAATTTCTACAACTCTTTCCATCGACAATAATTAATCTTAAATGCCTTCGAAGTTGTTTGAAAGCACTAGCAAATTAAATCTATGGTTATTTTAATGAATTTGAGTGCATCTAAAAAGATATTTGCACAAGATGTGCATAACTTGATCATTTGCTAGTTGTTTGGAAAGTTTAAGAAATGGTATGTATTTTATCCTTTTGGGAAACGATTACATAAATAAATAGAAAATTAAATCTTGTCAATGACATGAAATTTAATTTTCATCACCATTCCCTGCTTGTATTGATGAGAATGAAATTAAATCTTCTAGATATATCTATTGGGATATATATTATTAACCATATATTGTGATATACTATTTATTATAGAATAATTATTCAGTTTTAATAAAAAATTTAATAAACATATATTTGTTTATGGTGTCTGTTTACTTATATAATAGATGATTTAGTGTATAGAGTTTTAGCTCATACACAGAGGATTAAATCATTGTTTCTTATAAGCAAAAAGTTTTTTGTTCACAATCTAAGATGGAAATTTGGCATGCCATCGATACGATTGTAGCACAAGATTATATATAATTTATCTTGATTAAGGGAACGGTATATATAGTTCCAACTTCTTGTGCTAATGCATTTTGTATGTATTGAACGGGATCGAGTAGAGATAGTTGTTTTGGACTGACTGACAAAAGCATATTCTCTAAACTGTTAAATGTACTTATATTCTCAATCCTGATATAACTATTATGATTTGTGTATATTAATTATCGTTTTGATTTATTAAAAGGTGAGATTCTGAGATAGGTCAATATGCCTGGTAGATTAGATGATAATAATATATATTGGTGAAATAATAAGTTAGTTGATGGAATACATGTCTCGCTATAGAGATTAATGATATGCCTTTTTGAGAAGCTTATAAGTTTTCATCATATCAAACTTTGCAAATGGATTTATGAATTCGACACATGAAATAAGTTAAGCAGTGCTCTAAAGGAAATTAATTATTGAATTAAATTCGTCAGTAATTTAATTTGTTGATTAGTATATGTAATCTTTACATGGGGAATTACATAAGTGTTTAATGGGGAANATAGAGATTAATGATATGCCTTTTTGAGAAGCTTATAAGTTTTCATCATATCAAACTTTGCAAATGGATTTATGAATTCGACACATGAAA
Organism: Solanum stenotomum; assembly: GCF_019186545.1. Lineage (NCBI taxonomy): Eukaryota > Viridiplantae > Streptophyta > Magnoliopsida > Solanales > Solanaceae > Solanum > Solanum stenotomum. Next base: position 26,024,675 of record NC_064284.1, read on the forward strand.
TAAGTTAAGCAGTGCTCTAAAGGAAATTAATTATTGAATTAAATTCGTCAGTAATTTAATTTGTTGATTAGTATATGTAATCTTTACATGGGGAATTACATAAGTGTTTAATGGGGAATTTCAAAATATAAATAGACGAGTGCAATTGCGAATTTCTAGTGGAATGATTTGTAATTTATTATGGTAAGGATAATTCAAATTAATTATTTGAAATTATTTTCATACTAGGAAGCCTCAATAATTAATTATGTGGTCTCTATAGTGCCCATATTTAACTAGAACTCAGAATCTTATTTCTAAGGAAAAAGAAGAGGAAGACACGTTAGTTTGGTTGAAGAAAAACCAACATGTGTTTTTTCTTCTTCATTTTTTCAAGAAAAACTTGTTTTTTCTTCTCCTTGTTGGAGTGGGAAGAAATCTCTATAAGTAGGATTTCTTCTAACCTAAAAAAACATATATTATATTCGATACTTGCCCACCCAAGTATTGAGAGAGTTCGAATGTGAACTTGGGATCATTGTAGAAGATTATAAAGTTGTTGTCTAATTTGTGGATTCGCTTGAAGGAATTTGTTCACGTACGCTTCAAGAGGTAATTTTTGAATTAATTTTCAGCAAGTTTATGTGTTCTAGCATGATTATATGTGTTCTAGCATAAACAGTATTGATTATCTATTATTCATGTAAGCAATATGATTGTGATATGCTTCCGTTGTGCATCTAGTTTTCCAACAATACCTTATTTGGATCCTTAGATAGGTTCAACTTTCGACAAAATATTTTTGTGTCTTTTTATGCCACAATGATAACACTTAATATCCTTAAGTGTACCTCAAAATTTGCTTTTATTATAGGGGAAAATGACAAATACACCCTCGAACTATCGTAAATGGTATACAGATACCCTCTGTCATACTTAGAGTTGTCAAAATGGGCTTGGCCCACTAGGCCAGCCCAACCCAACCCTTGAATTAAATGGGGTTGGGCTCAATTTTTTCAGCCCATTTAGGAACGAGGCTTTTTAGCCCAGCTTCATTTGGCCCGCTGGCCTCGTAGGCCCAACCCGCAAGCCTCAAAGGCCAGCCCGCGGGCTGTGAATTTTAAAAATATTTATTATATATATTTTTTAAATAATGTTTTACTTGTTAAGATTTTGTCAATAAATATTTTTAAAATATCAATATAAAATCAAGACTATATTTTTTACATATCTTTTACATTTTAGGGTCATTAGCCCAAGTTCATTACTCCATTATAACTATGAATCTTTGACCTCTTTTACTTTTGTTTTTATGCCTATTTTTTCACTTCTCTTTTATTTTCTTGTTTATGAAAAATAATGATCATGTAATTTTTTATGCTCGGATGAATCTTATGAATGTTGTATCTTGACTATTATGTATTTGTTTTGTAAATATTCACTGAAGTATGTGTAATTCATGAATGAATTTATGTATGTATTGATGTCGTGTCCATCAGGCATCAACGTTCGTATCCTTTCTAAGAGGAAAATGTTGTCCGTTTTTTGGTTGAAGGGTCAACCCATCCCAACCCGTGGCCTGCTTAGGGCTGGGTTGGGCTGCTATTTTATCGGCCCTTTAATTAAAAGGGTCAGCCCGTCCCAACCCATTTAACTCTCTAGCCCGTTAGGGTTGAGTTGGGTTGGGCCAGCCCATTTTGACAGCTCTAGTCATACTTTTGGGACATTGATACCCCCGTCGTCCAAAAATTAGAGCATATATACCCTTTATACTAACGGACATACACGTGTCATAATATTATCCACTGACCCGACATTTATTAAATATCAAATCGATGGAAAAGATTGCGCCACGTGTCCCTATTTAGTCTTCCGTTAGAGTGAAGAGCATACATATGCTCTAGTTTTTGGACGGCAGGGCACCAATGTCCCAAAAATATGACGGAGGGTATCTACATACCATTTACGATAGTTCGGAGGTATATTTGTCTCATTTCCCTTCTTGAAAATATAGATACTTCAAAGTAAAATCATAAATACGAGCAATTAGCTCTCTTGAAATTATCACCTAAAAGATATAAATGAGGGACAAAAATGAAAAAAAAATTCTAACAACTCTCTTGAACTTTAAACAATTTATTTGTTTGGAACGATAAAAAAAGACTCAACAATTCATTTATTTTGAAATAGGGAGAATATTAAATTAGTATATTGTCCTATCTCTATTTGATTATAATATAAAATGGTAGAATTTGCTAATGTGCCTACCTAGAGACTTCTCTCATCATTTATTAATTATGTCCCACTTGAATGTCATGAGCATTTGCTCCACCATATTTTAGGATTAACATCGCATCATTCTTGTCGACATGATAAGCAAATACTTATATTAAATTATCAACCATGGAAGTCTCAGGAAGGGTGTCTATTATAAATCTTATTTAACAACCAGTTATAAGATATGTAAGAACTAAAAGGTATTCAATTACAAAATCGTGACATATTCCATGAATCTAAAATAATATAAGATATTCTGTTTCTACGAACTTCTAAAATATTTTTTAATTTGATGTCCTTTTCTTATCAAATAGTATGGGGTAAAATGGTAAATTTGCAATACCAATTAATATTTTTTAAAGGGTTAAAATTGTCCCATGAACTATGTGAAATAAATCAGTTACACCCTCTGTTACATTTTCGAATTAAAATTGCCCCCGTCGTTATCTCAAAAAATCACAAATACCCTCGAGAGTTAACATCAGCCACATGACAAGTTATGTGACACTAATTTCTCCACCTAAGCTTGTCAACTAGAATATCCACTCATTAATTCTAAACCAATCTTATTAAAATCCGACCCCCTAAAATTAAAATGCAAACATCTATCTTTTCACCTCAACTTTGTCATAGAGATTAGAGGCCCTCAAGCACAACTTTTCATGTGTTAAATCCTTCCAAGCAACCAGAATAGAGAAGCTAAACTCAAATACCATGCAACACAGTCGGTTACCACGGCTCCACAGGTCCTTTCACATAAATCAACAAATTGCTGTCAATTTGCATCTTGGTTTCCATTCTGAGCCAAGTACGCTATAGCTGCTGATGACCCTATTGCACCCATTGCCATTTGCCAATACAATAATCACCTTCAAAATTATCAAAAAAATCTATTCACAATAAAAACTAATTGAGGGCTTCGGCGACAAATCTGAGATAGGACGCCTCAAGCTCAACAAAGTTGGGGTGAAAAGACAATATTTGCCTCTTAATTTTAGTGAATCGGGTTTAGCAAGAACGAAGTTAGGATTCACGTTATAAATTGGGTCAAAATTAATGAGTAGATATCCTAGTTGCCAAGCTTAGATAGAGAAATTAGTGTCATGTGGCTTGTGTTTAACTGGTTTTAACTGTTAAGGGTATTTATAGTCTTTGAGTGTTGGGATAAAGATGAGGGCATTTTTATTCAAAAATATAACTGAGGGAATAAATAATCTATTTCGCATAGTTCAGGGGAAATTTTAATTCATTTTTGTTTTTTAATAAGTGTGTTAAGTCAAAATTGACAGGTAAAAAAGGATAGAGGAAATATATTTTCAAGTGCAGTAAGATATGTAGAATTTAATACAAGAAATAAAACACCGCGTTAATTACGAAGTGACACATTATATAATAAGGAAAAATTACGCGGTTAAACAAACTTATACTACTTAATTACTTATTATAGCTATAGTTTGCTATAATTACCATTTGCAACTAACATTATACATTAATTACGTGGGCTGACTTCGAGTTGTATAATTAGCCATGTTTGTATAATTCGCCACATTTGTATAATTCGCAACTAACAATTCTTCGTTTGATTTGTATTTGTATACGATGGTTTGTATTTGTATATGTCGATGATTTCCTTTAGTTTTTCAGTTTTGTCACCATATACATTCAATCTTTTTGTGTATAACTTTTTAAAGTTTGTATAAATGTGTAGTTTTCAGATTTTGTATAATATAATTTATATAATGTAATTTGTATAATATATTTTGTATAATTGTTTAAAGTTCATATGTTTATGTTTGTATCAATTCGTTATTTCGAGTTTTATCATATTTGAATAATTCCAGACTTTATATTACTCAATTATACAAAAACACGTGAATTATACAAACGTACCTGTGAATTATACAAATTATTGCCCTCTCGCTCACCTCGCTCCTCCCTCTCTCAATCTCACTCGCCTCTCTCCTCCCTCTCCCAATCTCGCTCGCCTCTCTCCTCCCTCTCCCAATCTCGCTCGCCTCTCTCCTCCCTCTCCCAATCTCGCTCGCCTCTCTCCTCCCTCTCCCAATCTCGCTCACCATATATACAAATACATATGTATAATATACAATTATCTAACCGATATACATATACAATTCACCTCTCTCCCACTCTTTGCCAACTCTCGCCTCTCTCTCCCAATCTCGCTTGCCACTCTCCTCCCTATAACATGTGGCTACGAATCGTAATTAGCAAACTAAAGCTATAAAGAGTAATTAGGCTATTTTTGAGTGGCTATATGCGAAAGTTCCTATTATAATAATACGGAACATAGTTTTATTGCTGAAAATCAAATATTAAATAAGAAATGCAGAGTTGTATAGCAAAATTTATTTCTTTATCCCTCAAACCAACTGTCCTGGATGATTGATTTTATTTTAATATATTTATATTGTCTAACAAATCATTTGATATTTTGATTAATCTTAGTTGTGCGAGATTATAATATTGTGATTGCTATGTGATGAATAATAGCATATGACTATTTAATAGTAATGAATAATATTACAGGAATTGTCATGCAGTACGTTGCTTAAAGAACTCTATGCTGCAAATTGAACTTAGTATCTTAGGAGGAACAAGTTCTAAATAAATAATGAGAAATGTCTTGAAAATTGAAATAATTAACCTGAATCTCTCTCTAGCAAAACTACATTTCTAAGTTTTCACCTTGTTGGTTAGCTCATTCTACTTTAGTGCTAAATCCTTGGTGAAATGCTGTCAATTGAACATAATCCATACAATTTTTTCTGACTGACTGGGAAATAGTTGATGTCAAAAGAGTTGAAAAACAATGTCACAGACTCAATCAACAACTTCATCCTTGAAGTTTTTCTTTCCCTTTCTAACACAGTAACTTCACATCCATTGTACAAAAAGAACTGGATGTGCGAGAATCCCGCCAAGGATATACAAGAACAAAATAGAATTGAGCTTTTGTCATTTTGGACAAAAATCCTACCAAGAAAAAGAACGAAATTGCACCTCAGATGAATCGAAATTGCATAAGCAGCCTAACAGATTTAAGTTTTTCACCCTTCTTGTCATAGAGAGGGACTGCTCGGATTCCAGGTCTCAACTCGGAAACAGGCAAACATGTCTGGCCTCCAAAATCATCCTTATCTGACATATCATATTCTCGTACTTCAATCCGAAGCAAAGCCAGCTCTGGCACTGTCAAGGGGAATTTAAACTCTTCTCCCCATATAGGACCCCAATCATCCTCTATTATCCTGGTCTTACTCTTTGCAGCATCTGCTGGAACTCCAATTATATATAGCTGCCATTCATATTCATTGAAGGTCAATACAGCATTCAAAAATTTCCTGAAACTTCATTGAATATAAAGCAGAAAGGCGTAACATTATTCTGTATAGTGCAAAGGCGACCAGAGAAAGAATACAAGCAGGCTATAAATTATTATATATATTTTTTATTATACATAAAGAGAAAAAGGATGACATGCCATGTCATGAGATCTGGCTGATCAACGAATTTCTCTTCAGGTCATCTTTTGAGTATGAATGCGTAGAGTACGTTTTGTTAACTACAGCAATTATTCCTAGCTCACTTGTGTCATGACAATTATGTTGGCTTCAAGCCAACAACTAATCCAATGGCCTGCCACTTGTTTAAGTTCCATTAAATCATGCTTTGGCTTCCAAACTTTAAGTTGATAGTTGATTTTGCTACTCGAATGATATGCACACTTGTTTTTTCCTTTTAAAGTATAACGTAGTAATATGTCATTTAAAAATCAGGTGTTAGATATTGATAAGTTGGTAGTAAGTAATGTAGAAACCATCAAATTCAATGAACTATTGATTAAGGCCACAACTTCCACATTGCACGAGCTACTTGATTTTTACCAATATATCACTTTGAGACACTCAAGGGAAGAAAAACTGGTTTGAATGTATCACTCTAGACACTCAAGGAAAAATCTGGTTTCAATAAACAAGGAAAAATCTGATAAGATCTAATCAACACCTGGCCATCCAAAACATTGTTAGCCATGATGTGTACTTAATTATGCAATAAAATGAGTCGCACCAAATGGCGCCATCAACATAGCCCAACTAACCTTTGTGTAGAAGTCTGGGGGAGAAAAGGCATCAAAGTGCGTGTGGCTGAAATCCATGCGCCATCCATCTCCCAAGTATACTCTGACCTGCAAAAGAAGATCATACTTCTTGGAATTATCATCACATAAGCTTGAAGTTTGTTATGTTTCCACATCACACATTTCATTTACCCTTAAAGTTTTCTTCACCGGCAATGTCACTTTGGGATCAAATAATTCATTATATGGTCCTCTTTCCATGAGAAAACTAGGCTTTCGTACATAGCCACAGCCCCCGTTAGACCTAAACATCCCATGCATAATCCAGAGTGATTTCCCATATCCCTATCATATGCAATTAAAATAGCAATTAGACAGAATACAGGGAATCAAATTGATAAAAAAAAGTTGCTAACAGCAATCAAAACAGGCAGAATTATCTGTTACATCATATTCAGATTCATTTGTTTTCTATTTTTTCAAAAAAGTTTGATCAATGGTCTGCAGAGAAATGAAGAATACTCAGAAAGGTAAATAGTATCCATTGGTCAGCTCAAAATGTATTTGCTCAATTTGATGTCAATTTTGTGATGATACATGATAGACCAGCCTGCCCAAGAACTGCCAACAGAGCACATACTGATACCTGATATTAGTGCATATGAAAATGTATCCATATAAACCTTGTCTGTATTAAGAGATCCTAATTTAATCCTATGTATTCTATTCATCACCTTATAATTTTTTAATAAAATTTTTCATAAATTAATCAGAAACAATCCTCCAAGGGAGAGATTAAAGAAAGAAAAGTTACAAAATCCAAAAAGTTGCAGAACAGAAGGAAATGATAACGGGGAAATTTAAACATTGTGGTACAGGGTAGATTGAAATGATATAACAGGTATTTCTAAGTATTGTCGCACAAGGAGCAAGAGAGATTGTGAAATTAAAAAATAATACCACACACAAGGCAGAAATAAACTTGGGGAGAAGAACATGGATGCACCAGTTACCTGCATGTTAAATGCAACCATCTGAGCTCCATGCATCCAGCCAATCATAGGTTTAAAATTTGAGGAGGTAACTCGTGTTCCCTTGGGAAACACCCTCAGAATATTCCTTTGAGTGAACCTAGCAAATAGAAGAAGCAGAGGAAAACTCAAATGGTGAATAGGGTAGACGATAGAGTAGTCTTGTCAATGGTTGCATATTATTTGGTTAAGAACTAAATACCTGACTAAATCCTTTCCATGATTTGTTGCAGCTTTTTCAAGTGCATGTTCATCCAAACTTAGACGATTGAATTTAATAACCTCATCTGTTAGTGCACGCTTCACCCCATGTTTTGCCTTCCCAGCACGAATTGCTATCAAACGCTTGTACTGGGGTGCTCCTTTCTGGGATGATTGGTTGTTGGAGGTATCATTATCTTCATCGTCTTGATCAGTATCACTCTGAGAAATTCCAGAAAAAAGGATTAGCATGCCAAAAGAAAGATATTGAAGAGACTGTTCCAATGCTCCTTTACCCTCTCATCAGTTTCATGTCCTTCGTCTAAGATTTTTGAAGTATCCTTGACCAGTAAGTCTTGAAGTGAATTCCTTTCTCTACTTCTGTGATGCTTAAGCTCTTGAGGTGTTGATGAATTCCTCGTGCCACATTCTGCCTTCCCAGCATTAATTGCTACCAGGCGCTTGTACTGAGGTGCTCCTTGCTGCGATGACCAACAGTCAAAGTGATCACTTCCTAGGTCATCTTGATCTATATCACTCTGAAAGTACCAGAGATAAGAAGATCAGATTGCCAAAAAAAGATATCAGAGAGAGTTTCAAGTTGTTTAATTTACCCCCTCATGAACTTCATGTTTTGCTTTAATTTCTGAAGTCTCCTTGACCAATAGGTCATTTCCAACAGAATCTTTTCTGACTGGAGATGCACTTTCTCTGACTTTCTGATGCTTTGACTCAACATATTCTTTGGGCGGCTTGGGAGACAGAGGAGTTCCATTCTTAAGCTCTTCAGGTATTTGTGCATTATTCAAGTCATAATTTGCCTTTCCAGCATGCATTGCTACCATGCGCTTGTACTGAGGTCCTCCTAGCTGGGATGATCGATGGTTTGAGGGATCACTATCTTTGTCATCTTGATCCATAACTTTCTGGAAATGCAAGGAAAAAGTAGATTAGCATTCAAAAAGAAACATATAGTTTTAACATTGTTTTATGACTTTTACCCTCTCATCAGCTTCACGTTCTTTGACTATAATTTCTGGCGTATCCTTGACCAAAACGTCCCTTTCAACTGAATCTTTCCTCGCCATAGTTGCATTTTCTTTGTCTCTGGCATGCTTCAGGTCAGGATCTTCTCTGGGTGATTTGGTAGCATGAACTGTTTGATGTTTAAACTCTTCTGGTATTAGTTCATGCTTCAATTCACTATTGGCCTTCCCAGCATTAATTGCTGTCAGACGTTTGTAATGAGGTGCTCCTTGCTCAGATGCTTGGTAGTTGGAGGTATCACCATCTTTATCATCTTGATCAGTATCGTTCTGAAAATATGCCAGTGAAGAATAAGAGATTATCTTGCTGAAAGAAAGAGAGAATGAAAGACTGTTTTAACATTGTTTTACCTTATAATTAGCTTCATGTCCTTCTGTTTTAACTTCTGAAGCCTCCTTGACCAAAATGTCCCCTTCAACTGAATCTTTCTTCACAGGAGATGCACTTTCTATGTCTCGGTGATGCTTCGACTCAAGATACTCTTTGGGTGGTTTGGTAGAAAGTATAATCCGATGCTTAAGCTCTTCAGGTGAAGGAAATTCCTCTAAGCATTCTGACCGAGGATAATACAGCATCTCCCCAAAGACTTGGATAACCGCCTAGAGGAAGAAAATGGGGTGCATGAGAGGAAAGGAGTTAATAGTAGAGTAAACATTATATATAATCTCAAAAATGTTGACAAAAAGGGCAACCAACTCTAACCTCTGCAACTTTTGCTTGAAGGTCTGGCGTCAAGTGGTCTTCTAACGTAATTATGACAGGATAAGGAGATTTAATAAATGCATGGTCTCTAATGGATCTTAAGCATGTAAGGAGTGGCACGGGCGTTGTCAGGGTCCTGGAAATGATCATAATTGGAATCCTCAGCACAAACTCATTAAGATCTCATAAAGTTTCAAGTGTTATTCAGATATTGTATCCTAGTTAAATACTTTAATAACAATAAGTGATAATGGATAAGTGACTCTTAAAATTAAGAGGTACTCCAAAGGATTTGATATTTAATAAATCCATATATATGCTTTTCATCTCTGGTAAGATGACTTTGAAGAGCTTAATAATCAATAGAAGGAATCTATTCTAACACAATTATCTAAAAAGATTAACTGTTCAATCCACATTCATTTGATTGATAATTAACTTCCTGTCATCTTCAATCTCTTTTTGGTTACAATTAAGTTGAGGCAAATGGATCACACTAATATCAACACTTAGAGGGTTGTTGGATGAGTTTGAAGATCTCCAGAGGTTTTACCGCACTTTTTGCTTCTATAAAGTCGAGATCTCTCCAGTAGTACTTTAAAAGTTACTGAAGGAGCATATCCTACCTTCCATGAAGAACATGCACATTATCTTTTGCTGAATTTGGCCATAAATCCAGCTCTATTCCCCGCACACCTCTTTCCAGAGCTCTAATGATTGGAATTTCACTACAATCGCTGCTCAGTTGATTTCCAGTAAGGTAGGAATTGTGACCTGTATAAATGAAATAATGTTGCAATGGAGCATTCATATCATGATGTACCTGGAATGACATAAGTTGTCAAAGTAAATCTACATGTCGCTACATGTAATTTCTAGTCATTCTGCATAAACAACAAATATACATGGCACAGGGAATTCAAAACTTGAAATCACTAACCCCAATGATTTAAAAGTTAAAAGGAAGGGTGTTAATAAAGTTCATGTGCAATACTGCAAAATTTGTACACCTTTATTGTCAACCTTTTCACATCTAAACCTATAAAAAAGGCACAAGCCTCAAGACAGACAAATTCCTCCCTGTCGAATTAAAAACATGATCCATGTAGAGAAAGAAACTTACACTAATAGATCTATGCAGGGTTGGGTTTCCAAAGAATCCTAACAAAAATTCAGTTTCTAAGGTGTTCTGGCATATTTCACCAAAAATACATAGAAATGCTCGTCCTTTCCCTTTTGCAATACCATCTATAAACTGTACCTCAATAACTTGTTTTTCTCAAGATATAGTTTCTATTGTTTCAATAGTCATACTCGCTCTTGTCCCCTTGAAAGAGGAAGTGTGCCCAAGATCAAAGTCCAATTCTCTTATTAGTCTTTTACTTTACTCTCTCATGCGGTTGACTCTCAAGCCACAAGAAGAAGTAAAAGAAGGAACGGCCAAGGAAGTCATTGAATGCACACATCCATCCCTTAGTGATCAAGTGGACAAACACAAAAGAAAGAAAAGTATTTCCATTAGTTTCTATTCAGACCATCATCCACACGTAACCTAGGACAACCATGTTGCTTGGGGCAAGTAGGGACAATAAGCACCATAGAGCAGAGAGGAGAGTGGCTAGGGTGGGATTTTAGAGAGCTATTTTGTAAAGCTTTTAAGTTACATTTTCTTATTCTATTTTTACTTGGGGATAATGCAGCGAGTATTTCTTAAGTATCGGACCACCCGTGCACAAATCTTCACCTTATAGCAACCCCTAGGATAGTTACTTCAACCACTTGATACAATCGAGCTAAGCAAACACCAGCATTTCTTCCATTAGGAAATCCATTTGTCAACTAATGGCATTGCACTTCAACTTTCATGGCATTACTTAGTGATGTCCATTGCCAAAGCCACAATTTTCACTTAGGGTTCAAAATATGAAGAAATAAACATACTAACAAGTCCAGGAGGGTTCACCATCTACTATATATACATAAAAAAAAAAAAAAAAAACCTCAATCATTACCCCTTATGAGGAGACTCTGCCCCTGGTGACAATCCCTAAGTGTCCCATTTTCTCGAAGAAAGGCACATTTTTCATTAAATTAACACACATCAGTCGAATTAATAGTACAACATAACCCAATCAAAGCATCTTTCAAAAATGGAGAGGGAAGAAACCTGAGATTTGATAGGGGCATTGAGATCATCCTGAAATAGATAATAGAAGAAATCTTCGAGTTCAAAAGAATGTGCATTTTTAGTGTACTTGGTGAGATGATGCCGCCGATTAACAACTTCCTGTATAATTTGTTCAGCATCATTAATGGTGCACTCTTTCTCACCTTGATACTCAACCATAAACCGTCCCAATTGATCCCCTGTCATATGGCTTCCTTTTTCGGTATACAACGAAAATGCATTGCTAACGTCCGGCGGTGGACCCGTCTCGCTGATCTTAAACTTGCGATTAAAACACCCCAACACTTTGTAATAATTGTAACTACCCATTTTAATGATTCAAATTCTTCCTTTTCAATCTAATTCGGTTCCTTCTGTTCTGGATCATGCTTGTGAGAACCTATTTTTTATTTTATTTTATTTTATACGAAAATGAAAAAAAGTAAACGTAGAAAATTGGTTGAGAGGAAGAAGACTTTGAAGGGGCGTTGGAGCAAAAATTGAGGAGCATAGGAAGGTGATGTGGTTGAAGGCGACGTTTATAATATATATACATACACTAAAATAAATTAATTTTGAAGAAAACACCACACCGGTTCTAACGCCTTCTCCATCCCGCCGTTTTTTTTTTTTTCATTTTTGGTTTCCTATGGTCTCCTCCACATTGTTATTTATGTTCAATTTTTTAAATAGAAACAGTTATGCAAGGCCAATTTGTGTGCTATTCGATATAATTAAGTTATTCCACATACAGATAACTTTATCTGCCAAAACTTAGGCAGCTAAAAATAAATCACATAGTGATTTTTTGGATTCATCTACTACTCCATTAAGCTACACTCTTGGTCTATTATGTAAATTTTATTATATAGCGAGAATTACCAATTTATATAAATGTGACGATCCAAAATTCAAGAGTTCTGGTGATATGTTTCAATTCCATCAATAGATAAGTCAATTCCTTACTAATTCAATATTTGACAAAAAACGAAAAGGAAAAAGTAATTTAAGATTCAAAATAAGTCTTAAACCCAACCTTCCTTATTTTTTTAAAATTGTGATTTGATTGTGTGAGGGTATCTCTCGAAAAGCAAGGGCACATAGATGGTTTGAACTTGGTAACCCATTCAACTTCTTTGCCTGACAATGTAATTGTAACTGCCCTATATATTATGTTCTTGAGTCAGTCTTAAGGCAAAGCATTGACCAAAATTAGCTATTTTAAAAACCAATTCACCAAACTAATACGTTTTTTAAATTGTTTTAGAAAAGTAGTATAAACGTACTTCATAGTAACGTTTTAGGTTATTTTTATTTTAAAAATTCAACGGACAAAAACTGACGGAGCTGATGACGTTAAATGAATAAACGTTACTCACAGTAACGTTTTAGGTGTAAAACGTTACTCACAATAACGTTTATTGAGAATCCAATCACGTCAACCCTGAATCAAATCTTGCAAATTTAAAACGTTACTCACAGTAACGTTTTAGGTGTAAAACGTTACTATTTTACTAAGAATCCAATCACGGGTCTTCGACTCTTGCAAATTTAGAATAAATCCTGCAAATTTAGCTATAAAATGTTACTCATATTATGTTAAGTTCTTACTATAACTTTAAAATTATTTTTCTAATTTATTAATATTATTTAAAAAAATCTCTTAATAATATGATAAACTTGACTTATTTAATTCATACCTGATGAAGTTTTGTGAATATTATTTTAACAATGGGCAACACAAGTAAAACTTTTGTTGAATATTGTTGGAATATGCAAAACATTCCTTACAACAACATTTATTTTATAATCACATGTGGTCAATTTAAAAAATGGAGGAATATGACTTTAACAGAGTGTTGTAATTGACAGTCACATTTTTGAGGTAAAACGTTACTATGAATAACGTTTTATAGCTAAATTTGCAGGATTTATTCTAAATTTACAGGAGTCGAAGACCCGTGATTGGATTCTTAGTAAAATAGTAACGTTTTACTCCTAAAACGTTACTCACAACGTTACTGTGAGTAACGTTTTAAATTTGCAGAATTTGATTCTGCATTTGCAGGGTTGACGTGATTGGATTCTCAATAAATGTTATCGTGAGTAACGTTTTACACCTAAAACGTTACTCACAGTAATGATTATTCATTTAACGTCGTCATCTCTGTCAGTTTTTGTCCGTTGAATTTTTAAAATAAAAATAACCTAAAACGTTACCATGAAGTACGTTTATACTACTTTTCTAAAAAAATTTAAAAAGCGTACTAGTTTGGTGAATTGGTTTTTAAAATAGCTTATTTTGGTCAAAACTTCGTCTTAAGGCCAAGTCATTTTTTGATTAAGCTATCTTGTTTTGAATTGACATACGCACTTTGTATTAGATCGAGTAGCCTTTATGCTTAAAATGCCTTATGCTATCCAAATAGGAGGAGTATACTTGTTTGAAGGGTGCATTGTATTTGGGTAAGGTGTGTGAGTGTCTTGTTAGTTGTTCTGGAACGAATGAAGATTCAAGTGTGGGGTGGTGATATTGGATGAATTTACACAATTTTTAGCTATATATGTTTCACCCACATTTGAGCATTGTTTGATATCTAGCTTGATACTCTTTATTTTAACTCGATTACATAATTTTAAGCTTATGAAAGGTGTTTTGTGCTATATATGTAGGTAAAAAGACCTTGACAATATTGACCAATTATGAAACAAAAAATGGATAAAACTCGTAAAATGAAGCTCAAAGAGAAGTCGAAAGCTCATCTGACAAATTAGTGGAAAGCCATGGAGGCTCGAATGTTTAGCCCCTACCAAAAGCAAGGGCAATGCAAGACAGAGAGTGTAACAAATCGAAATTTATAAGAGCACTGGAACACTATGAGAAATTAAGAGCTCACAATGTAGAAATTTCTTTTCCTTTATTTCTGAATGAATCCATCACTATACAAGGTCCTATATTTATACAAAATGAAAAACATCTATTTTGTAACTAACTATACGGCTGTCTATTTCTTATTGAATGAAGTGTAACTAATTGCAAAAATAAATAAAAGATAAGAGGAATATTAGACTTCCATATTATCTTCAACATTGGGCCTAATCCATTTGATATCAGCTCAAACCTGAGCTCAGGCCTAATGTGAGAATGAATATCTCAGGCCCAATGTGAGAATGAATGTTGACACCCTACCTCAAGTTGGAGGGCTATTAGAAACACCCAACTTGCCAAGAAGATTATGATGAACAGGTCCTGCAAGATATTTCGTAAAAATGTCGGCTAGTTGTGAAGTAGATCGAACATACGACAAGAAGATGAGTCCGGCTAGGTATTGTTGACGGACAAAGTGACAGTCAAGTTCGACGTGCTTCGTCCGTTCATGAAATATCGGATTCTTCGCGATGTGTATAGCTGCAAGACTATCCGAATAAAGAGGCACCGGAAGAGGCACAGGTACAGAGAGGTCTTCGAACAGACGAACTAACCAGGTGAGTTCAGCAACAACCCTTCTCATTGAGCGATATTCAGCTTCAGCAGAACTGAGGGAAATGGAAGATTGTTTCTTCAATTTCCAAGAAATAGAAGAAGTTCCAAGAGAAATATAGTAGCCACTGACTGATCTGCGTGAATCTGGACAGGTACCCCAATCGGAATCACAAAAAGCTGTCAGCTTGAAGGAGGAAGATGAGGAGAAAAATAGACCAAGACATGGATCTTTCAGCAAATAGCGTAGCACCCTCAAAGCAGCAGTTAGGTGTGGCTGACGAGGATCCTGCATGTATTGACTTAGGTGCTGCACAGTGAAAGAAAGATCAGGCCTCGTATTAGTCAGGTAGTTCAATTTACCCAATAAATGTCGATAGAAAGTTGGATCGGTGATAGGCTCTCCATGATTAGCCAATAACTTGATAGTTGGATCTAATGGACAAGAAACAGGACTTAGATGTAGAGAATCAAATTGTCGCAAAAGATCTAATGTGAACTTCCTTTGTGAAATAAGCAAACCTTGAGGTTCTCGAACAACCTCCATTCCAAGAAAAAAAATGTAAAGAACCAAGATCCTTAATCTTGAATTCTGTCTAAGAAACTCTTTAAACTGTGTAATTCTGCTTCATTATTTCCTGTCAAAAAGATATCATACACATAAACAACAACAATAGAAATAGAATTGTCTAATTTTTTAATGAACAATGAATAATCATTCAAAGAATGACGAAATCCTTTGAAATTAAGAGTAGTAGTCAACTTAGCATACCATTGTATGGATGCTTGTTTAAGTCCATAAATGGACTTCTTAAGTAGACAGACATGGTCAGAAGTAGGAGGTGAAACACCTGGAGGAAACTTCATACACACCTCTTCATTTAAATCACCATGTAAAAATGCATTGTTAACATCTAATTGGAAAATACCCCAACCATGCTTAACTGCTGTAGCTAAAAGACACCTGATAGTAGTCATCTTAACCACAGGTGAAAAAGTTTCATTATAATCCACCCCTTCCTTTTGAACATCTCATCTGATCACCAATCTAGCCTTTAGTCTTTCTATACTGCCATCAGCATGTTGTTTTACTTAAAAAAACCCATTTAGAAGGTAAAGCTCTTTTACCATTGGGTAAGACAACAATATCCTAAGTTTTGTTAAGCTCCAAAGCTGAAAGTTCATTGTCCATTGCTTTCTGCCAACGTGGATGATGTGCAGCCTGCATATAATTGATAGGTTCTTGTATACTAGAAATGGAATTGAGCATAATTTGATTGGTAGAAGACAAATCACTAAAAGATAAGTGCTCAGGAGTAACAAGACTCAAGAAACAACTAGAAGAGAGTATTGCAGACATATGATTCTAAATAAGCAGGCTTCTTATGGTTCCTAGTGGATTTTCTTAGAAAAGTCTCAACAATAGGTGAAGGAGTAGAAATAATAGAAGAATTATCAGATGAGAAATTCTAGGAATCAGAAATAGGAGGATCAGGAGACACATCCTTAGGAGGATCACAACTATGATCAGAAAGTATAGCATTATCAGTAAGATCTGAACAAGGATTAACAGGAGAATTTGGAGGAAAAGGAAAAGGAACAGACAAATTAGGTAAAGAAGTAGAAGGGAAATAACTGGTAGAAGACACATGTTTAGAAAAGGGAAAATACTCTTCATGAAAAACCACATCCCTTGAGACTGATATTTTCTTAGTTTGAAGATTCATGACCTTGTATCCCTTTTTCCCATAAGGATATCCTATAAAAACACAAGGACAAGCTTTTGGATCAAACTTACTTCTGTGAATAGGTAAAGTAGACACAAAACAAAGACATCCAAAGCATTTTAAGTGAGAGTAAATAGGTTTAGTTTTAAACAAGATTTCAAAAGGTGTTTTGAAATGTAAAACACTAGAGGGAAATCTGTTGATGAGATAAGTTGCTGTTAGTAAGCATTCACCCCAATAGCTAATAAGAAGATGAGGTTGATATAAAAGCGCTCTTGAGGTTTCCAACAAATGTTTGTGTTTTCTTTCTACAATCCCATTTTGTTGAGGAGTGTGGACACAAGTAATTTGATGGATAATTTCCTTGGAAATGAAAAATTCAGATTGTAATTTACCACTACCCAATTCAAAAGCATTATCAGTTCTAATTATTTTTATTTTTGAATTGACTTGCCTTTCCACCATATGAATGAAAGATTGAAGGATAGTAAAAGCATTAGACTTGGTGCTAAGAAAATATGTCCATGTTGCTCTACTAAAATCATCTACAATGGTAATGAAGTATCTAAAACCATTGTGAGTAGCAGTTTTATAAGGCCCCCAAGTGTCAATATGAATTAGCTCAAAAACAGAGGTAGTGGAAATATTGCTAGATGGAAAAGGTAACTTTGACTGTCTAGCCATAGGACAAATAATACAAGGAGAAGAAAATTTGGAACAAGATGTAGAAATAGGGAAAACTTTCTTCATATTACTCATTGGCATATGGCCTAATCTATAGTGCCACAACTTTTCTTTTACATTGGAATCAAAATAGCTGGAACTAGAAGGAAAGACATCTGCTAGAAAAGTAGAAAACGAGAAACTATTAAACTTGGAACTGGTAGGATTGTTTGTAGCAACAGCTGGATCACTGGTCTTGAGAATATATAAACCTTATTTTTCCTTACCAGCACCTGAGGGCTCTTCACTGAAGGGCCCTGCAAAATCAAACAAGAATTAGGGGTAAAAAGAATGGATTTCTGTAGTTGTCTGCACAACTTGTGAATGGATATAAGATTAAACTTAAAACAGGGAATATATAGCACATTTTCTAAAATAAGATCAGAAAAGAGTTGGACAGAACCTGTACGAGTTACACTGACTTTACGAGAATTAGGAAGAGTGACAATTATAGGTTCAGTAAGAGGATTAAGGTTAGAGAAGAAACTTCTATGAGAAGTAATATGCTCAGAAGCTCCACTATCTAGTATCCAAGAACATTTATCAATTTTAAGTAGACAAGCATGAGATTTAAGAGACTTAGTTATACCAGAGGATATCATATTTGCAGATGATTCAACTTGTTCTTTTTTATTCATCTTTTGCAGCAGTCCTGGTAGTTGACTAACATTTTCTGGTGATAGACTGTTCAAAGTTGCATGATCAAAATTTCCTTGTTGTGATGCTTCCCCTGTGCTAAAAACATTTCCAGCAACAGGTCCCTTTTGGTACCTCTTAGGTTTAGTAAACTTAAAATCATCAGGGAACCCATGGATCTTGTAGCATTGGTCAATAGTATGTCCTGTTTTCTTACAGTAATTACACACCAATGATGATTTCTTGGCATAATTTCCTTGATTAGACTTATACTCATTGTTCCTCCTTTCCCTTGCATTACCTATTAGAAATGATGCTGAATCTCCTGGATAAGCAGGAGCAGCATGGATTTCTCTCTGTTTTTCATCCTGAATTACAAGAGAGTAAGCTTGACCAATAGTGGGTAAAGGTGCAGATAACAAGATATTACTTCTAACACATAAGAAAGTATCATTCAAACCCATTAAAAACTGGAGTAGCCTTTCATCTTGATGAGCCTTAAATCCCTTTTCCTTTTGTTGGGATATACTATTAACCATGTAATTGTGTTATAGTATTTTTTTTTAATCCCTTGTAAAGATTTTTTATGTTATTTATTTAATATAATAAATTTTTGTTTAAATAGATCATTATGTATATATGTGTGTCCATTGCTTATATAGTAGACAATTTTGTGTATGGAATATTTTAACTCATACACGGAAGATTGAAATTGTTGGTGCATATAAGTTATAAATTTATGTTCACGATCAAAGATGAAGTAGGACGAACATCTTGATGATCGTAGCACAAGATTAAATATAATTTGATCTTAATTATGAGAATGGTTAAATTCAACTTCTTGTGCTAGTACATTTTGTATGTATTGAACGGACCAATTAGAGACATTTGTTTATGTTCTGAATATTTATAAATAAATTCTCTAGTCCACTACATGTACTTATACTCTCAATCTTGATATAATTATTATGATCTATGTAATTTATTTTATTGTTTTAATCTATTAAAAGGTGAGACTTTTTGATGAGTCAATAAATTCCTAATAGATTAGATAATGACAAATTACATTAGTGAAATAATAATTAGTTGATAGAACCGTGTCTTGGACCCGAGTTGAAGACACCCCTTTATGGTTACTTATAAGTTTTCACGTGAAAACCCTGCAGGTGGATTTTAGATNGAGAGCAATAATCACAGCCCTTCTCCAACCATCATAGCTTCTATCGTCAAAAATAGTAGATACAAGGTTCATGCCTGGAATATCTGAAGGGTGGATATAGAAAGCATGTGAAGCATCTACTGTATTGTTTACAACAACTACTTCAAAATTTTCAGTAGTTTGAGAAAGAGGTATCTGAACATCAGTCATTATTCAGAAAATGAAAGAAAGAAGAAAAAGGAAGAGTGAATACTATGGAGAAGAAGAAAAGATCAAATCTGCTCTGATACCATGAGAAAATTAAGAACTCACAATGTATAAATTTCCTTTCTGTTATTTCTGAATGAATCCATCACTGTACAAGGTCCTATATTTATACAAAATGAAAATCATCTATTCTGTAACTAACTATACGGCTGTCCATTTCTTATTGAATGAAGTGTAACTAATTGCAAAAATAAATAAAAGATAAGAGGAATATTAGACTTCCATATTATCTTCAACATTGGGCCTAATCCATTTGATGTCAGCTCAAACCTGAGCTCAGGCCCAATGTGAGAATAAATATCTCAGGACCAATGTGAGAATGAATGTTGACATATTATTACAACTTTAAGATTCTAATTGCAATAATCAAACTATCGAATTACAATGAAAATATTGAAATAACAAGTAACTAAGGATAGAGATAAGAATGGAGATGAGAAACTTAGACTCTAGAATTAGGGATGAGAAACAGAGAACTGCCTTTGCATATAATTCATGTGATGCCCTCTCATAGTGATGCCATGTTCTATTTAACAGTACCCTCAATGTGGATCCTAAATTATCCTATGTGAAGGCCTGGCCTTGTTGCTTATATTGGACCTACTTGTCCCAATACCTATCTGTGTGATATACTTGTTAGTATCGTTATTGGGCTGGGGTTGATTCATAACAATACTCCCGCCCTCAATAAGAACCTTGTCCTCAAGGTTCAAGTCAAGAATTCTTGCCAACAACATCATTGGTAATCTAGGTGTAGTTATATTGACTTCAACATAGATGAAGTGCATTTGATGACAAACACCAACAAGTCCCTTGTGAGCAAAATCAAGAGCTTCATACCAAGCTTTGTTTAGTGTGGCAGCATAGTTCACTTCACATTGGACATGGTTGTGATAAGAAAAAACTGTAGTTTCTCTAAATATCCCATAGGCCACAATATCCTTGGAACGGAAATCATAATAAAAGGTTGCAATGATACCATCACTGACATGATTAAGTTCTCCAATAGCCTCATAACTTGCATAATACTCACTCACAATCCAACTTAACATAGGGAGAACACAAGATAGAGGCAAACTAAGGTGTAGTCCATCTCCAACATTGTGGCAGACCTTCGCCAAAATTATAAGCATAGTTAAAGCAACATACTTCCCATCTTGTAGCCCAGAATTTCTTATCCATGTCATATTGCTATGCCTAGGCATTTGCAAATTATCCTTAAGCATTTGCCCAGAAAACCATTTCTCTAAATGGACAATTCTAGTTGATCTTCCCACGAAGTAAACCAATGAGCAAAAAGAAATATAGTGATGAAACTCCCAGTTATCCAATGGAGAAATCAATGCCCCAATACTGTCCACCTCAACAAAATCAAAATCATGTAATACCGCATCATCACCATTAATTACAACAGAAATAAACCCAAGATGTCTTCCATAAACAAACTATGGATAAGTCTATGTAAACAAATCTTGAAGGACTAGTTACGGACATACACAGATATCACTAACTGCTCAAGACTATTTCTTCCCGATATTATCATAGGGCCAATAATGTCAATTTGGAGCACATAAAAACGAGCATCAAAGTTCTGAAGCCCTATAGTAGAACTAAGAAGTGCAAGAAGATTCTTTTGAACAAGCACCATGTAGCAGACCTCAATTTTGTAGTCAAGATTAATGTTGACATCATGCCGCCAAACTGATGTTCGCTCGAAGTTGGCCACCAAAACGCCAAGGTTTACAACATAATATGTATCGATGATTAGTTTATATGTAATTGATGGACAGGGGATTGCAATGTAGTTATAGATAACACATGACCCATTAGACAAGTAGCAATGCACACACCATGGTTGTTCGGGATCCCACACTCTACTCATTGAGTGTGAATCTGCATTTAAGAAAAGTTTGCCAGTACAGCCCAACAATAATACTTCATTTTTGTTGTCTGTAAAATCTGTTAGAGCCATGAACTCAAAACATATTCCAGGATCCCATACACAAAGATCCATTGCAATCATAGGATTGGTTACAATAAAGAGATTAGCAGCAGGAACCAATAGAAATTGACTCAAAATATGTTGACCATTGAACCCCAGGTAGATTTTCTATTTTCAATGTAAGGAAGTATTTTAACAGAATGCATTGAAATTATCAAGCTATTGAGAAATGGATCTTCATTACCCACAGGTTCTATGAAAAAGTCAGCAAGATACTAGTCCTCGAAGCTCTCCAAATCAGTTTTCCATATAGGAGAGCCACTAGCAAAAGAGTTAACATTTACATACCTCGTTGACACATCACATTCGAGATGTTCATTCGACCTAACAATTTCTGGAGCCTCAAAAGTAATTAGGAGTGAAACTTGAGATGCAATTGACCTTATCTCCCCGAATCTAATGTTGTGCGAACTTTCATCGAGCACCTGGATGGTTACTTCAGGTTGTAAATTGGCATTTCGGCAGATGCTTGTGTCGGACACCGCTGTAACTACAAATGCAGAGTGCTCTTCATCATGGACACCAGCATTAGGATCATGTAAGTTGGGGTTCATTGTTGTATAAGACATTTCAACGAACATTGTATCCTTGGTCACAATAGAAGGTTTTTGTACCAAAGCAGTTGTTGATTTAGATCTCCCGTTTTGAGGAGTTATTATGTCATCAACAGTCCTAATACCAGAAATACCTCGATTAGTGAATTCGCAGGGATCTGCAGCGTGATACTGCTCAGGCAATTTATCAAACATATGGTCTTTTTTCAAGGTTTGAGTTTCATAGGCAGATTTAAATGCAAATGACGTCTGAAAATTGCTTGGAACAGTTGTCTGCACCACNTCGGACACCGCAATAACTACAAATGCAGAGTGCTCTTCATCATGGACACCAACATTAGGATCATGTAAGTTGGGGTTCATTGTTGTATAAGACATTTCAACGAACACTGAATCCTTGGTCACAACAGAAGGTTTTTGTACCAAAGCAGTTGTTGATTTAGATCTCCCGTTTCGAGGAGTTATTATGTCATCAACAGTCCTAATACCAGTAATACCTCAATTAGTGAATTCGCAGGGATCTGCAGCGTGATACTGCTCAGGCAATTTATCAAACATATGGTCTTCTTTCAAGGTTTGAGTTTCATAGGCAGATTTAAATGCAAATGACGTCTGAAAATTGCTTGGAACAGTTGTCTGCACCACTGGATATACTTTGGTTTGGTGGCTAAAACGTTGAATAAATTTCTCCTTGAAATGCATCCAATCAAAAAACTGCTTATTGTGAAACAACCAATCGAACCATGTAAGTGCTTCACCCTTAAGGTAAAAGGAAGGAAGAGGTACCCAATACTCCTCGGTGAAGCCAAGGAAGGCGAATTACCGCTCCGCTTGATAAAGCCAACCCTCTGGATTGCCAGTGCCATTGAATTGATCCAATATCACAGCTTTCATTAGAGTACGTCAATGAAAGCACCAATGCAACAAACTGAAATCCTCACTATATTAATAAGAGCACTGGAACATTATTACAACTTTAAGATTCTAATTGCAATAATCAAACTACCGAATTACAATGGAAATATTGAAATAACAAGTAACTAAGGATGGAGATAAGAATGGAGATGAGAAACTTAGACTCTAGAATTGGGATGAGAAACACAGAACTGCCCTTTGCACATAATTCATACGATGCCCTCTCATAGTGATGCCATGTTCTATTTAACAATACCCTCAGTGTGGATCCCAAATTATCATCTGTAAAGGCCTGGCTTTGTTGCTTGTATTGGACCTACTTGTCCCAATACCTATCCGTGTGATATACTTGTTAGTATCGTTATTGGGCTGGGGCTGATTCATAACAAAGAGCCTCACAGTGCGAGGGCCAGGGTATAGCTCCCTGCCTAGCGACGCAAGATTAGCAAACCTGGTTAAATTTTCCCGTCTTCTAATCTGACTAGGTGGGCCTTTCAAGGTATTTTTAAAGTCTATACTATTTTGTGGCTTCACGAATACTATTTTGTGGCTTCACGATTTATAAAGTGAACGGATAATTGCTAATGGGACTGAACAGGAGAAAGCTAGGAATAAAATGTGGGTTATGGAGAATTGGGTTTATTTGTGGATGGATTAGGGGTTTGGACAGAAAATTTGTACCTAATTCACTCTGCTTAATTAGTGTATGTATGTATATATATGCATTCACTGTGGTTCATCACATCGGCCCTCCACAAAAAAATACCTTCCTTCAACATATTATTACTCTCTTTTGTACATTGAATATATATAATTAGAACACTTGAAATATTTTCTGTCTCAACTCTCTCTTTCACTACTATACACACTAAACTATTGTTTCACACTTCTCATCTTTCTTGAGATTATTTGATCTCTTCTTACCAATACAAAGTAAGACTACACTATTTATAGGTGAAAAATTCTTGCTTACAATGAATAGAAAGATAATAGGTAGTAAATGAACAGCCCAAAGGTTACATAAGTTACAAGGTAGAATGAGATAAAATAATGAATGAAATTAGTGATAGATCATGACAATAATGGTTATAAGAGATACATCACTATAATGATCACATTCTTGTCAATTTATACACACTAATTTATGTACTAAATATTTTTATTTTAATATTAAAATACATAAATATCAACCATATACCTATAACAGTGGGGTAGGTGCGAGATTTATAGGATAAACTAGCCATTAGTAATCGGTTCTATGATTCTGATTATTTCAATTGTTACGTGGATGAAATTGTGGACATTAAATGAGATTACATGAAAATTTAATTTGATCATATGATTTTGATTTAACACATGATCTAAAAAAAAAAAAAATTAAATTTTTTATAATTTTTAAATTTGAAGTATATAAAATATCTGTTAATCTATCTTATTGTATTAAATATATGAGATCAAAATAAAAAATAAAAAATCATCAGATAAAAAAAATGGAAAATTGTATAAAATAGCAAACTGTTAATTCAAATTTAATGTTATAACCAAAGTTTCATATAATTCTAATCCGTAGCAAACACTTTGTCATTCGCCTCTCTCTTCAGAAATCTCGCTCGCCACTCTCTCTGATCTCGCTCGCCGCTCTCACTCGCCTCTCTCACTTTATAAAAACACAAATGTGTAAATTGCGTTTGTGTTTGTATAAAGCGAGAGAAAACTGTATATACAAATACATATATTTTCGTTCTATACACTTATAATTATTCAAATACAGATCTTTCACTACCTTTCTCTCTTTTTCACTTTATACAAACACAAATTATACAAATTACAATGGGGAAAATGCATAAGTACCCCCAAACCTATGCCCGAAATCTCAGAGACACACTTATACTATATTAAGGTCCTATTACCCCANTTTATAAATAATTTTCTACCCCTTTTCGGCCTACGTGGCACTATCAACCAGATATCTTGAGAAAATTGTCAACACGCGTGGGCCACAGAAAATAGTTCCACGGAGGCCAAAAAAGGGTAGAAAATTATTTATAAAATAAGTTCAGGGGGGTAATGAAACCTTAGTATAGTATAAGTGTATCTCTGAGATTTCGAGCATAGGTTGGAAGGGTACTTATGCATTTTCCCTAAATTTTATTTCTACTTCTGCTTTTTTTANCACTTATACTATATTAAGGTCCTATTACCCCCCCACCCTGGAACTTATTTTATAAATAATTTTCTACCCCTTTTTGGCCTACGTGGCACTATCAACCAGATATCTTGAGAAAATTGTCAACACGCGCGGCCCCAGAAGATAGTGTCATGTAGGCCAAAAAAGGGTAGAAAATTATTTATAAAATAAGTTCAGGGGGGTGATAGGATCTTAGTACAGCATAAGTATGTCTCTGGGATTTCGGGCATAGGTTTGGGGGGGGGGGTACTTATGCATTTTCCCAATTACAATGTATAATTTGTGTTGTATAAAGCGAGAGAGAGAGATTTGATATACAAATGTTTTATTTCGATTCAATTGTATACAAATTCAAATTTTGTGCAGATATACAAACACAATCATTGATACATATACATAGTAGTTACATATATACAATTATCTAACCGATATACATATACAATCGCTGTGCTTTTATACAAACGAGATGCCCACTTGTGATTTATGCAAATCTGGTGCTCCATAGCAAACATAGTTTGTTACGCAGCGCAAATAGCAAAACTAATATGAATTTTATGTTTGTCAAACCTAAAATTTACTCTAAAAAAATATCTTTTCAACGAAAAAGGGTTCAAATGTCCTTAAACTATGTGAAATGAACAAAAAATGTCTTCTATTTATGGTTTGGTCTAAAAACATTTTTGTCGTTCATACTTTTGTCCAAAAATGTCTTTATTGTTGCTTAATAGATCAAAACCCCTTTTCAAATAACTATATTATTTATTTTCTTTTTGACACATTCTTTTTCTAATAATATGTAGCAAATATTTATCCTACTTCAATTCGGAAAAAAATAAAAAAAATTCCTATCTTATTATAATTGTTTCCTTATATAAATAAAAATTAAACATGTATTTACTATGATATTATAAATATGACATATTTTATCCGTTAAAAGAGCACACAGAGTTATTCTATTTTAATTGATAAAATAAGATTAAGAAGAAAAAAATATTTCCTACATTCTTATTATTTAAAGTGATTGTAAAAGAAAGAAAACAAGAATAAAGTTCTTTAACAAAATATTTATTAGGAACAAAATGTGTTTAAAAAGAAAAAAAATAACATATTTATTCGAAAAATGACATTTTTGACCCATTTAGTAACTATAGGATATTTTTGGACCAAATTATCAACGACAAGGATATTTATACTAAAGTATTGACTGCACGGTAATTTTGTTCATAAATAATATTACATTTTTACTCATTTCACCTAATTTAAGAATATTTTTTATCTTTTCCATATTTTAAATGGATTAAAAAGAAAAAAAAGCAAGTAGCATTAAATTATTCAAAGACTCCCTCACACATTGAATCCTTTCCCTTTCTTGACGTTACTTACTATCTTCCAGCCGAAACAAAAACTATTACCCCTTTTTGGATAACTCCTTTTCCATTTTCGTTCTTCAATTTTCTTGTGATCTTAAAAATCTTTGATGGGGAGATTATTTTTGTTGACTCTTGAAGGCAAGATCTACAGCTGCAAGCACTGTGGAACTCATCTTGCCCTTTCTGAAAACATTGTTTCCAAGGTTTTCCTCCCATCTTTTCTGTTCCATTTGTTCCATGTCTGTGTGCTAGTGGCTTCAATATTTCAAACTGTTATTGTTATGCCCAGTCCATTGATCAGGTCTTGGGACTGATCTATTTTCTACATTTTCATCAATTTGGTGCTTGTGTGGTTACTTTATTTTGCTTAATTTCAATGTAATGTGCATTCATGACTTTCTATGAAGAATTCCATATGACTTCTATAGCATAAAATCCGAGCACATTTTCAAGTGTTGGAGCTTTGAAACTACTGTTTCTTAGACAATTTAAATGCTTTTGAATGGAATGAAATGTTGATTCTGCAATTAATTATATTGAAGTTTATGTTACATTCTTGTTTCAGCCCCTAAATAATGTATGTAGTCATTCTGAGTCGTGAGGTTATCTGACTCTTATGTTTTCCTTCTGATCTTTCCTTCAGTCTTTCCACTGCAAACATGGGAAGGCGTATCTCTTCAGTAAGGTGTAAGTCTCTTTGATTCTGCACATTCAATCATCAGAAATGTTTGTGACATTTTCACATGTTTAATCTTTATACTTGCAGCATGAAAATCACAAGTGCAACTTACAACTTCTGTTGGTTTTATTCTTGTTAGAGTATGAAAGGCATTACCATTTATTTCCTCTGATTGTTGTTAAGCTTTTCTTGGCATTGATGGGACATGAGTTATTTGTAGCTTGGTTTGATTAACAATGTTATTACTTATTACTAAGGGCAAGCTTATCCATACCTCCGGTACAGAAGGATGAAAAAAGCTACCATATAAATCCTCCTTATTTGATTTCCCACCCCTTCTTTTACTGGTGTGGTGTGGAGGGCACTGTTAAACTAGAAAGTGAAAAAGGATGAAGTACTGAAGAATTCATATTGGTAGTAGTTAGCCAAAACATTCATGCTTTGAAATGAAAAAAGATTGGTTTTCAAAAGTTGAATGCAATTGGAGTATGTGCAAATTATTTGGCTTTTCTTTGAACCTCGTACTCTACGTTGGTCACATTGCTTTCAGGATCTTTGATTTTGTTATTAGCTCCGAGTCATTATCACTATGGAAGGTCACAACCAACCTATAGAATATTTGAGTGCACATGAAAAGTTGTGAACAAGGTAGGATATACCTTGTAGGTTTAGTTTGTTAATGACATGGTATTGTATATGTGTATCTTCATACATTTGTGTCATTGACTAAAAATTAGCACCAGAATTTGATCTGTTGGAATCACTATAGAACCTAGTGGGGATTTTTCCAGACTATTATATCATGTACTTTTAAGTGTATTTTGCAGGAGTACAAATATTAACACATCAATATATAGAATAAATTCTTACTTGACTTGGGTTATTTTACAATTGGTAGCAACATCACGATAGTTACATGGCTGAAATACATATATTATGCTCAACTTGATTGCTTTCCTGTTCAAGAGTTCTGCTCTTCTCAAATCTCTTCATTTCATTTTATCATTTAGCGGAAGCATTCAAACAGATAATGCACTTTGTAGTTCTGCATATTCTATACGCCCTTTTTTTCTTTTGACAGGGTGAATGTCACTTCTGGCGAGATAGAAAACAGAATGATGATGACTGGTATGCACACTGTGGCAGACATTTTCTGCGTCTGTTGTGGGTCAATTGTTGGATGGAAATATGTGAGTATGGAGTGATAAAATGCTAGAAATTGTCGTTTGGCAGCTAGTATTTCTAGTTGTTCCTAATGTAACAATTATTTTCAGGAGACTGCCCATGAGAAGAGCCAAAAATACAAAGAAGGAAAATCAGTGCTTGAGAGGTGAGTTGATTACTTTATTCTTTAGAATTGAGTTAGGAACATATCATAAGTCCTCACTGAGGTACTTTCTTTTATACCTCAACAGGTTTAAGATTTCTGGCCCTGATGGAAACCATTACTGGGCCAGTCATGAAACTCATGTTGCAGGAAGTGATGCTGATGATGTTTGATCACTATCCAGAACAAAAATTCTATCCCAAAATGTACATTCTTTAACCCACCACCCCATTAATTCTTAATAGACCATTGGATTCTTGAATAACTTAAGCTACTACAACTTCTTTAAGCCTGTCCTATATCGTGTATGATAATATGGAAGCAGCCATGTGTTGTTGCAAACTAACATGACCATCTGCCTGTATTTGTTTGCAATGACAAGACATTACTAGTAGCAACCACTCTGCTTTCATTGCTTCGATCTTTCCATAGTCATTTGGTAGCTGGATAGAGTTATGTGGGTATCATTTATGTAGGTATTACTTATGTAGGATTTAGTTATGCATGTATTGCTTATGTAGGGGTTTAGTTATGCATGTATTACTTATGTAGGGTTTAGTTATGTGGGTATCAGTTATGTAGGTATTGCTTATGTAGGGTTTAGTTATGCAGGTATTACTTATGTAGGGTTTAGTTATGCAGGTATTACTTATGCGGGTATTAGTTATGCAGGGTTTAGTTGTGCAAATATTAGTCAAGCAAGAAGTCTGGACATGAATTTTTCAAATAAAACCAAGACTATAAATTGATTTGCTGTCTACTTTGCCCTTTTCATAACCATCCCATATCCTCCCTGAATGACTCTCATAAACCTTTTAGGTCTACCTATTCAGAAAATAAGAGATTTTCCATAAAGCCCCAATATTTCTATCAAGGCAGTTGTTGAACCATACTACATAGTTCTGGCAACAACAAAAGCTTAAAAGATCAGCACCTTACCCCTATCATCACATCAAAACTTTGTAGAGTTCATAGCAGTAAAACAGGTCTGGTATGGTGTGAAGTTTTGTCCAAATGAAAACAGAATGATGACCAAAACTAGCTAACATTGTTGTCCGACAATCATGGCTTTGTTGTTTTATCAACAAAAATATGACAAGGAAAACTCTTTGGTGATTCATATTAAGTGAAAAAAAGATGTCACAATTAAGATTATTCAGCAGATATGTAATGACATGTTTCGTCATTATAGTTGTTTAGGGCTATAGTACCCTTGTGTAGATCTCTGTGGGTCAAGAGTTGGTAGAATCTGGAAATGGAAAATCGAGTATGAAAATCTGCTAGTGTTTCACTATAGCAGACACTTTCTTTGTAATAATGAGATTATCATTTCAACCTCATTAACTTCTGTTGAGCTGTTCATATGCTCAAAGAATCAATTTTATGGGGGTTTTAGGTTCCCCAAATTCATAATTAACGCTAGGTTCATAATTCTATACTAGAAGACAAAATTTAACGGACTAGAATTGAAATCATTCATAATTAACCTGTCTCACTTGTGCCATCAAAATAATAACCTTAGGTTTCAATGCATAAAATCCTATGAAGGACATACCTTTCAATTCTGGGAGGAAACTGAATTATGGAAGAAATGAATGAACGTAAAATACTCACCTCAAGAGAGAAAAACCCCAAGTCTTGAAAAAATCTCCTCTGGGTTCTCTGGTCAAATATTTAACATTATAACCAAGTACGAACGAAAACTAACATAAAAACGTGAGTTACTATTTTTTGACCTTCGTTTTGGCGAAACTTTGCAACTTTGTTATGATCATGCAAACTTTCGATTTGATAAAATTGTCTTTAAATAATTGATTAGACCTTCTAAAAAGGTAGAATTATGTGAGTTTGACTACTCAAGACCTTCGTTTGAGAAAGAAGATGATTAATGTGTCATCATATTTCAAGAATGAATGAACCTAAGGGGGAAATGATGTAACATCCCGGGTGTTTAAGATTGGTTGTCGTCCCTGTTGAAAACTTACGAGTAATGAGTCTAAATATGAGAATTTTATTATAACACCACTTTTGTTCAACAACATTTGATTTAAATTAAAATTTGATAGCAATATATGTTTAATTTCTTCCAAAAATGCCTAAAAATTTATGAAAATTCTGTAGTTTCACTTCAAAATTTCTAACCTTCTAAACCTCACATATGATTGGACATGTAGATTGTTCCCATTTCACATGCACAATCTGTATATCTGTCGTACCTTGACGATCGATCTAAATTTGATATTTTTACTTCCCTTTTTTTTAAAAAAATTTCAACCTTTTTGCACACTTTGTACATATTTAGATATCAACTTTTACAAATATTTACATATGCTTTAACATAGCTCGAGTCAAAGCAATGAAATTTAATGACTCAAATTTAATCCAAATTTTTGAAGTGTTACAGTTGACCTTGGTAGGCCATACCAATTATTGGGGCAAAAATATTTGATGTTTGGCTTTCATAAGATCACAATTCAGATAAAAGTGTTGTGTGAAGTTTTGTCCAAATGAAAATAATGAAACCAGATGTCCAAAACTAGCTAACATTTTGTCTGACACTCATGACTTTGTTGTTTTATCAACAAAAATATTGCAATTTTTATAAAACAATATACTCATTATCCTCAATACAGGAAAATTCTCCTTCAACAAAGTTCCAGTAGATAACAACTAATTGACTACAATTAAAGATTATTCAGCAAATACGTAACGACTTGTCCCATTGTTATGATTGTTTAGGGCAATAGTACCCTTGTGTAGATCTCTGTGGGTTAAGGGTTGGTAGATCTACGTGGGTTAAGAGTTGGCAGAATCTTGAAATGGAAAATCAAGTGTGAAATTCAACTAGTACGTGCTTCGCTATAGCGAACACTTCCTTTTAATAGCGAGATCGCTATAACAAAGGAATGCTTTATCATAGCAACAGTAGTGAAGCTTCGCTATAGTGAAGGTCGGAAAACAGTAACTCGCATTTTTAAGTTAGTTTTTGTTCGGACTTAGTCATAACGTAAAATATTTTACCAGAGAGCCCTAGAGGAATTTTTCTAAGACTTGGGGATTTTCTCTCTTGAGGTAAGTGTTTTTCCTTCATTTGTTCCTTCCATAATTTGATGTCCTCCCTGAATTGAAAGGTATGCTCTTCATAGGATTTTACAAGGATTATTATTGTGATGGCACAAACATGTGTGGCAGGTTAATTATAACAATTTTAAATTTTAGTCCGTTAAACTTTGTCTACTAGTATAGAATTATAAACCTAGCCTTAATTATGAATTTGAGGAACCTAGAAACCCCATAAAAATTGATTTTTTGAGCATATGAACTACTCAAGAGAAATAAATGGAGTTGAAGCTTTATGAATGAGATTGATATTATCATGCAAACCTTCGATTTAATAAAATAGTCTTTACATAAATGATTAGACCTTCTGAAAAGGTAGAATTATATAAGTTTGAATACCCAATACCTTCATTTGAGAAAGTAGATTAATGTGTTGTCATATTTCGAGGATGAGTGATCCTAAGGGAAAAGGATGTAACACACTAGGTGTTTAAAATTGTCCGTTGTCTCATGTTGAAGACTTACGAGTAACGAGCCTAAATATGAGAGTTTTATTATAATATCACTTTTGTTAAACAACATCCGATTTAAATTAAAATTTGATAGCAATATATGTTTAATTTCTTCCTAAAATGCCTCAAAAATGTATGAATTTTTTTTTAGCTCCACTTCAAAAATTTATAACCTTCTAAACCTCACATATGATTAGACATGCGGACCATCCGCGTGTCACATTTAAAGTCCATATATCTGTCGTACCTCGACGATCTAAATTTGATATTTTAAATTCTCTTTAATCTCAATCTTTTTGTACACCTTGTACACGATAAGATATCAACTTTTACATATATTTACATTTGCATTAGCATAGCTCGAGCCAAAGCAATGAAATTTAATGACTCAAATCTAATCCAAATTTTGAAGTGTTATAGTTGACCTTAGTAAGTCATTCCAAAATTACAAGCAAAATTACTATATATATTTGGCTTTCATAAAACAACAATTCAGACAAAAATGTGTGAAGTTTTATCCCAATGAAAATATAATTATTGACACCCAATTTTATCCTTCATTTTCATCTTTTTACGAGCGTCTTTTATTTGCGAGGCCAAAATATTTTTTAAGTCATCGTTGTCCACTTTTGTGCTAAAAATATATGTAATATGCTTTATTCTCTGTCATTATATTGCATAATTATCATTGTATCATTTGTTACTTGCGGACCGTGATGAATTATTGACATCAGTTCTACATTTTGTCTCCGTGGATTGAGGAGAAAAGGGGCTCGGCAGGAAGAGAAGTATAACATGAGAGAAGTAAGGAGGTCAGCATCTTCAAATATACAACATGGATTCTAGCAATGTAGTTTGACTCTCATGTCAATCTGAATGAATCAACCTTTTCGTGGAGGTAAATCTTTGCCTGCTAGGCAAGAGGATAGCAAATTTCAAATTCTATCTCGATATGACATGTATTTCTATTACTATGAAATTCATAAATAAAGTAGTTAATGGTAGGTTTTTTATTACTCTCTTTGTATTTATTCACCCCTATATACTTATAAGTAATCATTTTCAAAGTTCAATTACTATCATGCAAGTCTAGTTATAATCATATTTTCGATTTGATTTCACTTGTATTTACATATTTACATACTATCTTAGTTTTGTTAGTTTTGATAGCAAAGAACTTATTGTAAGCCGAGTATATTTTTTGTCATCATATAAATTTCTCTAGCAACTTTATTGGATTATCTAAATAATGTGTAACTCTCTATTCAATTATTCATACATGCTTTTTATTTGTGTGGGGCTTTTGTGTCATTTATTTTTGTTTGATGATAT
Organism: Solanum stenotomum; assembly: GCF_019186545.1. Taxonomy (NCBI): domain Eukaryota; kingdom Viridiplantae; phylum Streptophyta; class Magnoliopsida; order Solanales; family Solanaceae; genus Solanum; species Solanum stenotomum. The sequence continues at coordinate 26,058,110 of NC_064284.1, forward strand.
TATTGATTTTGTAATTATGTATCTATGCTAAGTACTTTCGATGAAGCCTTTTACATTTTTGAATGTCATCAATACTGGCCAACTGTTTAAAGTGAAAACCTTTTGTATCAATTTCAAGTTGCAGCGATTCACTAACTTTAATATAGTAAAAATTGATTAGTACACTATCTTCAATAAGATTCCCATTTCACAAAACACGTTCAAGACATGCCAAAAAAATAGTACTCCCTCCGTCCCTATTTACTTGTCCATATTTCCTCTTTTAGATATCCCTATTTACTTGTCTATTTTGACAAATCAAGAAAGGACAAAAAAAAATTTCCTATTATACCCTCATTTAAACTTCTTGAAAATTTAAATTTCCCCCAACATTGACTAGTTATCTTGAATAAATTTATTTTGGAATCATAATTAATAAGGGCAAAATTGTAACTTCACTATGTTAATCATTGTTGCCTTAATATGTGTGTCATTTCTAAAGTGGACAACTAAATAGGGACGGAGGGAGTACTAAGATAATTAATAAACTTTGATTGAATAATCACCCAATGTATGTTTTCGTTAACTATCATAATCTTATTTTACTATCTTGTCTCGTTAGTCTATTTATATGAATGCATTTCTTACTTTAATATTTTATTTTTTTACTTTTAATTAATTAAACTTTAAGGACATACATATTCTCACTTCTTTAAATACTTTTTACATGTACACCATTTTGAGTTCAACCATGGCAAGTGGAGGAGTCAATGCGGGAAGCAGAGCTTAAAGGGAATTGTCTCTCCAAGCAAGGCCAGGTACATGTTGACCTTTTAGGAAATGATGAAAAAAAACAGGCTATAGTCGGTTTTTTGTATGCAATACATATATAACTTTATAAAAATAAAGTACTCGTTACTCTCATCTTTTTCAATTTTATATGTCACCATTTTAAAATTTTCAAAGACTTGACAACTTTCATTATTATGCTAAATTATCCATATACTTTTATATAATCTTAATGCCAATATATATATATATAAAATTTCTTTAAGAATTATTTTCTTCTTATTTTAAGGCGTTTAAAAGAGTCTTATCATAAAAAAAATGAAACAAAGGGAGTAACATCTTATTGGGCCTGTTTTCAACCTTTGTCATATTCTGACCTCTCCCCCCTTCCTCTCAATTTTAACTTTATGTGTTGTCGATGTATTTAAATTTTTATGTTGCACAATATACTTTAAGCATTTGATTTGGAAGCAAGCATGTTATTTCTTATGTTCTTTTTCTCCGTATCCTTATTTTAGTTTTTAATTTTGGATTAGCTTTTCCTTTTTAAGCATTTTATTGGAAGCGATCAGGTCAGTCTCTCCTTCTTTTATTTTTACTATTGCAAGTATCTTGTTTATGTATTTGGTGGTCGAATATCTTGCTTTGCTTGATTGAATTCATGAAACCTTGTGGCTCTATTGGCTTTGTATGTGTATTAATTAAATAATAATTGATTCATGCTTAGTTTATTTGCTATTCTTAAAATTAAGAATAATGTTTTCTATGATAATGTCTTTTCTTAGCTTAACAAATTAGTAGCCTTTTGTTTTATCGCCTAATCCCCACATAATTCGCAAGATCCGGAAGGGACCCACATTTGTGGACCTCGAAAGGTGCCTAACACCTTATTTTGAGGTAACTTGAATCCTTACCCGATCTATGATTTCACAAACTCTTTTAAAATTAATTTATTTGGTAGTTTAGTGTAAAATGCTTTCCTAACGCTCCTTTGATTTGTTAGGAGGCGACTCTTCTCTTTCTAAAATCCTAAAAAAGAGTTGTCACGACACTCATAACTTTGTTGTTTTATCAACAAAAGTATGACAATATGCATAAAACAACGTTACCTATTATCCTCAATACAAGAAAACTCTCTCTCAACAAAGATCCAATAGATAACAACTATTTGACTACAATTAAGATTATTCAACAGATGTGTAAGGACTTGTTCCGTCGTTATGGTTATTTAGAACTATAATAACCTTGTATAGGTCCCCGTAGGTTAAGAGTTGGTACAAATCTATAAATGAAAAATCGAGTGTGAAGTTTTGTTAGTTGTTCGCTATAGCGAATACTTTCTTTGCAATAGCCAGATCGTTGTAGTGAAGGAAGGCTTCATCATACTGAAGGCAACGAAATTTCGAAGATTCGCTATAGCGAAGGTCGAAAAATAATAACTAACATTTTTAAGGTAGTTTTTCTCGGAACTTAGTCATAACATAAAATATTTTACCAGAAAATTTTGGAGGAAATTTTTCCAAGACTTGGAGGTTTTCTCCTTTGAGGTATTTTTTTTTCCGTTCATTAATTTTTCCCAGAATGGAAAGGTATGCTCTTCATACGATTTTACGCATTAAAACCTGGGGTTATTATTTTGATGACACAATATGCGGGGCAAGTTAATTATGAATGATTTTCAATTCTATCCCGTTAAATTTTATCGCCTAGTATAGAATTATGAACCTAGCCTTAATTATGAATTTGGGGAATCTAGAACCCCATAAAAAGTGTTCCTTTGAGCTTATGAACTGCGCAACATAAGTTAATGAGGCTGAAACTCCATAAGTTAGATTGATATGATCATGTAAACCTCCAATTTGATAAAATAATCTTTAAATAATTGATTAGACCTTCTAAAAAGATAGGATTATATGAGTTTGAATACTCAAGACCTTCGTTTGAAAAGTAGATGATTAATGTCTTGTCATATTTTGAGGATGAATATTCCTAAAGGAGAAAGAATGTAACAACCCGAGTGTTTAAGATTGTCTGTTATTCCATGTTGAAGACTTGCGAGTAACGAGACTAAATATGAGAGTTTTATTATAACACCACTTTTGTTCAACAACATTGATTTAAATTAAAATTTGATTGCAATATATTTTTGATTTCTTCTTAAAATGCCTAAAAAATTTAAAAATATTCTTTAGTTACATTTCAAAATTTCTAACCTTCTACACCTCACATATGATTGGACATGCAGACCGTTCGTGTGTCACATGTACAGTCTGTATATCAGTCGTTCCTTGACAATCTAAATTTGATATTTTTCATTCCTTTTAATTTCAACATTTTTGTACACCTTGTACATAATAAGATAACAACTTTTACATATATTTATATTTGTTTTAATATAGCTCGAGTGAAAGCCATGAAATTTAATATCTCAAATCTAATCCAAAATTTTAAAGTGTTACAATTGACCTATGAAAATTATCAGGCAAAAATACTTGATGTTTGGCTTTCATGAGATCACAATTTAGACAAAAATTTGTCCAAACGAAAACAATGAAAATAGAGTACTGATGTCTAAAATTAGCTAGCATTTTGTTCGACAGTACTCATGACTTGCAATTTGCATAAAACAATGTACCCATTATCCTTAATATAGGAAAACTCTTCCCTAACAAAGTTTCAACATATATATAACAACTAGTTGGCTATAATTATGATTATTTAGCAGTTGTGTAACAACCTGCTCCGTTGTTACGATTGTTAATTAGGACTATCGTACCTTTGTGTAGATCTTTGTTCCCGCTTGTGTCGTGGCTGTTTTTATCATTACTTCATCCCCATCCTTCTCGATCTAGCTCATCGTCATTGATAGAGTCCAAATAACCCAACAATTTGTCCTTCTGTGGTGGATTTTGATTATCAACTTTGCCTTTTCCTTTCTTGTTTTTATTCTTCTCATCACCATCACCACTATCTTAATTTGTGTCTTCCCTCAGATTACTTGTAAATTCTTATTGGTATCATCTTGCTAATTCAGGGTGAATCACCCGACATTCGTATTAATATTAATCCATCCTTACATCTTAGGTAAATATTAATCATGCATATTGGATATTTACTCCTTATAGCTCCCGTAGCTAGCTTCATATATCCTCAATATCCATCCTTACATGAGACTAGCTAGGTAGATTTAATTTGCTATTAAATCGACTAGGACTTTAACCTTAGCGCAACAAGGTTTAGTTTTAATTTGTTAATATATAATGGCCATATATAGATGAATAGGAGTTCCAACCACAGATGCTAAAGAAAAAAGTGATTCCTTGCACAAAGTAAGTTGGAACTTAGAGTCATAAATCAATGGTCTCATTTGATAAGATGAACCATCCTTTCATTTGATGTAGAAAGCAACCTTCGACGTTAGATTTATGAAATCTTTTTTCAAAGAAAGTCTAATTAAAATGTGTCTATTTCTGAAGTAGCATAATCTTCCTTGATGTTACATAGCACAAGAATTGTGGTACTCAACTCATCCAAGTCACTCGAAAATTTTCCATGTTGTAATTTTTTAATGATGTTCATTATTGCAACTTTTGATTCGAACCACTTTATGTATAGTTTCCCATGTAACATAGTCAGGGGCAAATCTATATAGCTAATTTATTATAGAGCCAGTAGCACGATAGTTGTTCCTTGGTCTCAATACATTAGTCAAGCCAGAAGGCAACTGATAAGGAATAGCCCTTATCTAGCCCGGAGCCTAGAAAAGCAAATTCCGATCTACGATACGCCATAACCATCCACCCCATCTCGAGGCTCGTTAGTCCAAGCCTCTTCGTCCGAGGAAGGGAAACCCCATCGTGTTGGCTTGGCATGGAAGGAGGGCTACCCAAAAAGTCTTTTTTGCAGCTTGGTCCGCGTAAGCCCAGTGCTTATGACTTTACCCAGCATTTCTATTCTTCCTACTATATCTAAAATGGGAACATGAAGACAGCCCACCACTGAAACTTGCTTTGCTCTCGCTCGGCTCGCTCCCACCTATCTTCTTCCCACTATAGTGAGAGATGTCTTTTCTGTCGATCTCGGCGAGCTAGTCTTAGTAGTTGCCCTAATAGGATGAGGGCCCACTAATAGTTGCTAGTCTTACTTCCATGGAGTGGTAGAAAACGAAATTGGGAGAAATTTGACATCCTGTCTTATCTTATATCAATTTTGCTCTTTTTTGTCTTTCTATGCCATCTTCAGGTGATCGAAGACTTTATCTAAGAGGTGGATTTCCTTCGATAGTCGGCAAAGAAAAAGAAAATTTACTTCTTCCATCTCATATTAGATGGTCACTTTTTATTTTACACGATAATTAATAAATCATTAATAGATTGATCAATTTTACTAATTTCTCTTTGTGTTCATATCAATGCACATAAAAATATGTTAGAAAAAAATATACATAAAGTATAGAAATAGCTATTGTTCATCATGTATTCCTAAGATACTTAGAACAAAAACTTTGAACTGCTTGGTAAGTAACAACAAACTTTAAAGAGTATTTTCAAAACTAGAAAATTAAAATCAGTAGAGAAAAATAACCGAAAATATATTAGAAACAATATACAAAATATTTTTCTCAAAGAAGAAAATCGAGTCCACTGAATGCATAGTGTCACCTTAAGGAAATTATTCCCCTCAAGTACCTGAGGTTAATAGAATATATCCTCCAAGGATAGAACGATCTTACTCACCGATGTATCGATACCTATACCCATGGTGTCAGCGAACCACTCAACAACAGTAAAGTATACTTCGAATACTAGATTTAGTAGTAGAAGAAGAAGTCCACAAAATTGGTTGTTTTAAAATGAGATGACATCCCTCTATTTATAGACAATAAAGAGTAGTGTGAACACATGCTTATTGTGCCTTATCAGAAAAAAGTCACAACCCTTCGGAAAGGTCACACCCTGTAACGACATGTTCCCGTCGTTATGGAAAAGCCAATGGGGAAAGAATTTGGGCCAGAAAACTTTTGAGTAGTGACTTGAGAATTCCTAGCTTAGTCCAGATTTGGACGAAATCTGAGTCAGGTGAGGTCTAGGGAAATCTGGTAATGAACGAGCGAATTAATTATGAATTTGATCACATGGGTAACTAGCCGAGACATTAAGGAGCCCATACGACTTTACGAAATTGAATTCGGGTGAGTAGAATTTCCGAAAATGATCTTAGCATGAATGAGTAGTTTTTGAGTGTCAAGGGTTGAAAGTATGTTGTGAAATGGGAATTTGGAACTCAAATTCCGACTCTTTGTCTCTGTGCAAGCCTCCAGGACGGGATTAATTCCGCCAAGATAGGGACGTTGTGGTGGGATGGGGTCCGCCGTAGCGGGTCAGTCGCGACTTAAGTATGGAAAAAACCCCAATTTCGTTATTTTTCTGCAAACTTCGTTCTTGAGAGCTAAGAGACGACCCAGGGCAAGTTCTTGACAGTTTTCCACCTCTTCTAGCGCTAAAGGTAAGATTATTACTCCCCTAATCCGTTTCTCGATCTGTAGAACTTAGATTCTTGGGTAATTACAATTGGGGAAGGGTTTTGACCTAAAGTTAATGGTGGGAAAATCCCTAATTGAACATTAGGATTTTGGATTTGGCCATGGATAGAGAGATTGATTATTATCCGGGTAAATTAGGTCTTGTTTATTGATTCTTGCGTTAATTGATTGTTTTTAGACCACGAACAAGCAGAAATAATCCGAAAAGGAAAGACTCAAGTGTCTTAGGATTCAAGCTTGGTTTCGAGGTAGGTGATGGTTTGAATTCTTGTTTGTGTGATATATATGTTGGTAATTGCTTCATTGTATGCATGCATGTATGAGAATAAGGAATACAAATCAAATCTAATGCAAATGAGTACATGTATATGAACAATTACATGTTATGAGCCTACTACTTGATTGTATGACTATGAGTATTATTGATTATGGGTGTGATTGTGATTGTGGTTGTGTTGAATGGATTGGGTGTCACGTTCCGACACATACATTGGATCGGGTGTCACGTTCCGACACATACATTGGATCGGGTGTCACGTTCCGACACATCTATTGGATCGGATGTCACGTTCTGATACATGTATTGGATCGAGTGTCACATTCCGACACACTAACAGATTGGATATGGGTTCCATAAGAGAACCATTGTGATTATTATTATTACATTCATGTCCATAGCCGTTGATATTGAGAATTGTATGTTGTTCTTGAAATGATATTTATTCTATGTATTCTATATATGTGTGTTTACTGTGTTGTGATTGTTTGCCTATGTTTCGCTTACTGGAATAGTCGCGTGATCCTACCAGTACATTGTGGTTGTGTACTGATACTGCACTTGCTCGTTCTTTATTGAGTACGCATCTTCATGCGACTATTGATAGACCTCAGCTAGGAGATCACTGATCAAGACCAGATTCAAAAGTGAGCCAGTTCTTTCAGGCTGTCATGGATTCATCCATAGTTTAGTCCACTCTTTTCGGACTTAGACTATTTATGTTTTAGTATTTATTGTGTTTGGTTGGGGTTGTACCCCTTTTTCTTAGACTTGTTGAATTTAGAGTTTTGGTACAATAACTTTCAGTTTCTAGGGGTTGAACTTCCGCAATAGTTTTGTTAGTTAATATTTAGACTTTTGGAGTTTATGGGAACTGTATTTTTATCCTTTATTTAAATCTGGTTCCGTATCTATAAATGTTCTAGTTTTCATTACTTTGCTTAGTTGGGTTATAGTAATGGTTCTCCCACTGGAAGGTTAATGTGGGTGCCAATCATGACGGTCTGGGTCGTGACACACTCTTTCATAAAAGTCACAACTTTTTATAAAACTCACAACTCTTCATAAACGTCGCAACTTTTCATTAAAGTCATAACTTTTCTTAAAAGTCACAAGTTTTCATTTTCCATTCGCACCTTTTAAACCCAACAATCCCCCGCATGAATGGGGAATGACTCTAAGACAAAGAAACGGATAAGTATGTATACTTTACACGCAATAATTAATTGCATCTGAATAAGTAGGTTTCCTTTGAAATTTTCGTTGTGAATGTATGTCAGATATACTCGGTCAATTGGTAGATTTGATATATTTGAACCGTCAAGCTTTGGTGTATACCCAAACAACCATATGCCACACAATCAATTATTTACCATCTATGACTTTCACAGTTGTGTTCGTTTCAGCCATGAACACCTCCAGGTTTCATGAATGTATGGAGAGATGAGCTTTTTACAATCATCCTCTTTGAAACGGCTTACACTTCACACTCACATATGTGATTGCTAACCGTGTCATCGCGTAGATACAATATTTGGTCAAATCTGCCAAATTTAGAAACCATTAAAAAACTTTTAGCTTTATTAACTCATTAAAAAAGCTTAATAGTTTATCTTTTTTCCTGAGCATTGTCTTCATCACTTGAATGGATTGAATTATTTGACAATGTGGAACCGCCTGTCACAACTTTGTTTTCTCCTTGAACCTAGCTCTTGAGATCTCCAGTTTGCTAGGTAGAGTTACCACCATGATGACTTGTCCTAAGCCTTAAATCCATTCCCTTAGATGATATTTCAACTCTATCTCTCTCTAGTAAGACATTTTGTAAGTGGATCCGACATATTATCCTTTGACTTTACATAGTGAATTGTCATAATTCCACTAGAGAATAATTTTCCAACGGTATTATATCTACGTCTTATATGACGAGACTTTTCGTTTTACATCATGCTTCATGCCTTACCTATTGCATCTTGAATATCAAAGTGTATGAATACTAATGCCAAAAGTTTGGGCCAAACAAGAATATCTATCAAGAAATTCCGAAGTCTTTCAACTAATTCACCGACCTTATCTAGAGCGACAAGCTCATAGATCATTGTAAAGCTAGCGATCCATGTATGTTTGGAAGATTTGCAAGAGACTGCTCCTCCACCAATAGTAAATGCATATCCACTCGTGAATTTTATTTCATTTGATCGAGTGATTCAATTTGCATCACTATATCCTTTCAATATGGCTAGATATTTGTTATAATGCAAGAGATAGTTTTGAGTATGTTTTAAATACCCCAAACTCTTTTCATTGTCATTCAATGAGTTTGATTGGGATTACTCGTGAATCGACTCAATTTACTAATAGCACATGTTATATCTGATCGCGTACACTTCCTAATATACCTCATACTTCCCAATACTCTAGCATAATCCAATTGTGAGTCACTTTCGTCTTCATTCTTTTGAACTGCATAGCTCACATTTATTGGAGTCTTGACAATATTAAAATCCAAATATTTGACCTAGTCAAGTACTTTTTCAATGTAATGAGACTATGACAATGCTAAACATTGTGGAGTTCTAAGGATTCTTATACTTAAGATAACATCAGCAACTCCACAACCTTTCATATCAAAATTGCTTTCAAGCATATGTTTAGAAGTATTTATGTCATAAGTGTCTCTCATGATGGTCAACATGTCATCAACATACAAACAAACAATGTCTTATGATAAATAATGACCTTGTGATTTGAAGTGTTTTTCATTGTAAACAGTGGCGAATTTATGTGTAAAAATTGGGTCACCCGAACCCGTGGTCCTCCGACTAAACTCGANGTTTAGAAGTATTTATGTCATAAGTGTCTCTCATGATGGTCAACATGCCATCAACATACAAACAAACAATGTCTTATGATAAACAATGACCTTGTGATTTGAAGTGTTTTTCATTGTAAACACATTTATCACTTTCTCCATTCTTAAATTCATTTGCCAACATGGTTTGATCAAATTTCACATATCATTGTTTGGGTGCTTGTTTTAGTCCATAAAATGATTTAACAATTCGCACACATTCTTTTCTTTGTCGGGAATCATAAAGTTCTCGGGTTGTTCCATGTAAATTTGTTTCTCCGATTCTCCATTTAAGAAAGTTATTTTTACATCTATTTGATGAATTTGAAGGTCATATAATGCAGTGAGGAAGATCAATCAGCTTTCAAGTGTGATTACTCAAGATTGAATCAATCTCACTATTGACAGGGTTCGTAGAAGACATAAGTTCTTTAAATATATGAGATTTATTTTCAAAAATAAATATTACAAAATCAAATTTGATGGAAGTAGATGTCCTTTGACATTAAGTACATTCTCCTTTGGTTCTTTCCAAGGTCTTTTGGACCCTTCACTAGATTACTCAAGTCTAATTTTACAGCCCACAGTCTTAGGTCCTATTTTGATCCTTTTAGGGATAGGAACTTGGACTTTAGCTAGACACCCCCACACTTTGAAATATTTTAAGTTGAGTTTTCTTCCTTTCCATTTCTCATATAAAATTGATTGTGTCCTGAACAAACAAAAAAAATTATTGCTTTTTTTTTTTATGAATAGACAACTTTTTGTTGTTCCCTTGTAAGGCTAACTTCTTCACACAAGTTTTGTGGTAAATCCGAACTTATAAGTAATGCATCCATTATTTCCTTCAAGTTTGATTAATTTTCATTATGAAATTCCATTAGATTGAGGTGAGTAGGGTGGTAGTTTGATGGATAATTCCACTTTCCAAACATATTTCTGCAAAAAGAAATTTATACTCTCCATCCTTATCACTTCTTATCTTTTTCCTAACTAATTTTCAACTTCAATTTTATATTGCCTAGACATTTCTATTGCTTCATCTTTATCATTCAGCAAATAGACATAACAATATCTAATGAAATTGTCAATAAAAGTTATGAGATACTTTTTCCCACCACAAGATGGTATTAACTCCATATCACAAATGTCAGTGTGAATCAACTCTAAGGGATTAGAAATCCTTTCAACAGATTTATTAGAATGCTTAGCATACTTAGATTCAACACAAACTTGACATTTTTATTTATTGCACTCAAAGTTAGACAAAACTTCTAAGTTGATCAGTTTTACTTACAAGGATTTGTAATTGACATGTCCCAAGCGTTCATGTCACAAACAATTTGACTCAAGCAAGTAAGAACAAATAAAATATTAAGTTTGAAAACCCTCTGTGAGGTAGTTTTTTCTCACAAATATTTTGTTCCTACTTATTACAATTTTATCTGATACAAACATTGTTTAGAGTCACCACCTTGTCAAACGTCCTTTTCAGAAGGACCTTTCCATAACTTTCAATTTGATTGTTATAGTATTACTCATGAACATAGTCTCATCGAATAAAGGCAATATGACCCAAATGCTTTTTTTACAACACAAACATGACAGATGACTATTCACCAATATTCATGTCTATACAAATAGTTGTATCTTAATTGACATATTTTTTCATGAGAAATCACAACATTTTAAGTGACACTCTTTCATAAAAGAACACAATAATTTGAACAAGTATATATATATATATATATATAAATATAAATTGGTAGTTTCATACTAGTGATCATAACATATACTAGTAAAAGAAAAACTCAATAACCACAATATCAAATATACTCCAAGAATTTTGTGGGTCTAACATAATATAAAAATGTCATTTCATATCTTGTGCTCCATATTTAAATTAGACACTAAGTCTAATTTTATCTTTATCATAAGCAAAGAACCCCTCACATTTTAAATATGATCTCAAAAATATTTTTTAAGTATTTGAAAAATTTTCTACATATTTTTTTCCATACTATCAAATTGTCATTGACATCATGAAACCTCTCTTGGAAATATTATTCTACAAAAGAATTATAGTGCTTCAATTTTCTTTTGACAATCTTTAAACAATGTCAAAGTTCATTCCATACAAGCACCTATTGTAGGCACAAAATCATAGACTTTAAGTCACTAGTCCTTTTTGTTTTTTTGCTATCTCAATTAGTTATACCACTTAGTATTTAGAATACTAACAATGAAGACACAAACTTTGTATAATTTATTTTTATTTAACAATGAAGTTTTATAATCTTCAAATTGTTAACCGAATGAACTTTGAATGTAGATGAAGTTTTTATGACTTCAAATCAGTTTCAAATTCAAACGGAGTAGAAAATCAAAAGTACAACACTGACTTATTAGGTGAAGTTATCATATTCTTCAAACTAATTGCACAATCTAATTTATCCAGAGTAGAAAACTACAAAAAAAAATTAGTTTACAACAATCAGACACAATCAAATTTCACACGGAATACAATACTACAAAAGTTTTTTAGTCTCCAAACAGAATAAAACATATTCTTAGATTATCACGTAGATATGCATTTCTTTTTAAATAGACTTCCAACTAAAATATTTTGACATAATATCTTATCAAACAAAAATATGTATATCTCATTCTGCAAACTAAAGAATTTTAAAGAGAACACTATTTGCCAAGGAAAATTCATTCAAAAAGACATATGATTTGCAAATCTTTTTCCAAAGACACACATGATAAATATCAAACGAGTTAACTTTTAGAAACTATTTTCCTCCTTAGATAAATAATAAGAAAGTTACCTGGTGTAATCTTTAACTGAAATACCACCAATTCTTCTGGTACATTCTCACTTCGACCTTGCTAAACAGGGTACCAAATTCTAGAGAGAAGTAGTGCATTAATCTTCTACTTCCATGATTTGTTTCCCTCAATCAGTAGAATACAAGAAATACCAACAGTATAATAATTTCCTTAAAATTGTTGTTCATTATACATTCCTAAGATACTTAGAACAAAAACTTTGAAGTACTTGGTAAGAAACAATAAAGTTTAAAGAGTATTTTTTAAAACTAAAAAATTAAAACTAGTAGAGAAATTAGAATCAGAAACATATTAGAAACAGTATACAAAATATTTTTCTCAAAGAAGAAAATTGAACCCACTGAATGCACAGTGTTCCCTTAAGGAAATTATTCTCCTCAAGTACTCGAGATTAATGGAATATATTCTTCCAAGATAGAACGATCTTACTCACCGGTGTATCGATACCTATACCTACGATGTAGCGAACCACTCAATGGCAGTAAAGTATACGTAGAATACTAGATTTAGTAGTAGAAGAAGAAGTCCACAAAATTGGTTGTTTTAAAATGAGAGGAAATCCCTTTATTTATAGACAACAAAGGATTGTGTGAACAGATGCTTATTATGCCTTATCGAAAAGGTCACAATCCTTTGAAAAGTTACAACCCTTCAAAAAGGTCACAACCTTTCATAAAAGTCACAACGCTTCATAAAAGTCGCAACTTTTCATTAAAGTCACAACTCTTCATAAAAGTCGCAACTCTTCATTTTTCTATTCACATCTTTTAGAAGTTGCGTGAACTAAGTCCTTCACCTAAGCGTTACTAACTAGGATTCCCATTAGGTTATTGATTATCCATGTGTATCAAAAATTAGTTTTGGATCATTATGATGAATAATGAGAAGTACACTCATCCAGATTTTGAAGGCAATTAGGCAGTTGACTTGGTGAAATATATAACAAAATAAAGTTAAGGTAATAGTGGGGATTGATCAAATTTGATGCTGAAAAGTAAAAGTGTACAAGCTAAATCGTAAAGTCAAATCGAACCGACGAATCAAATCAAATCGGAAAAAAAAAAACTGATTTGTGGTTTGGTTTGGTTGGTTTGGCGGTTGAAAAAAAAACCCGACCACTCTTAGCTTGATTTGGTATTAAAAGAAAAAAAGTCAAATCGAACCCAAACCAAACCGGCATAATATATATATATAATTTTATTTTATTTTATTTATAGATAAAAAATATTATTTATATTAATATATTTTTAGTTAGTTTATAGTTTTTAATGTTTATATATTTTATTTCAAACTTGGGCTTGTAAAATTTGTAAATCTTTTATTTTGTATTAAGATCCGAAGTTACAATTATATTGTTATAGTTTTATAAATTCAAAGTTAACAATTTACTTTTTAAATATTTTGTTTTGTATTTAGTTTGAATGTAGCTTTTAATCTTATTAATTTAACATAATGAGCGTTGATATTTTAAAAAAAAATATTTTGTACTCATGTGAATTTTACCATCTTTACTTTTTAAATATTTTGTTTTGTATTTAGTTTGCATGTAGCTTTTAATCTTATTAATTTAACATAATGAGCGTTGATATTTTTTAAAAAATATTTTGTACTCATGTGAATTTTACTATCTTTTCGAAAATTTCTATTCATTTAACACTTTTAAAGTTTAGCTTATTACACAGGTAAGTGAATATATATTTGATCTCTTTTTCAAACACCGTATAGTTGTAAAACACCGAAAAAATTGAAAAACAGAAAAAAAACAAAAGAACCGACTAAAGACGAAACCGAAAAAACCGGCTTTATGTGATTTGATTTAGTTTTTAAATTTAATAAACCGACATAATTAGTTTAGGTTTTTTAATGAAAAACCAAACCAAATCGACCTATGTACACTCTACTAGAAAGTATATTGGTTGTTCTTGCAGGTCATATAAATAATCAATAGATATTACTTGTTGGTGGAAGCTTCTATTTTCTGGAAAGTCAGAAAAGGAAACCAAAGAGATTCTTAAGGTTTTGTATTTCATAACCCATATTCAGCCACAAATAATTGAAGTGTAGTTTATTTCCATCTGATAAGAAATAATAGCAGCTTGTGCTTCTCATTTGCTTTCATACATTTAAAGGAATACTAAATCTTCTGCTGGAAAATGGGGGAATTAGTCCCACTGGCTTGCCACAATACTATAAAAGTTTGAATTATTAACTTTTGAAGGTATTTGTGATCTCTTAGAATAACGGCATAAGCATTTTTAATTTCAAAATGTAATGGAGATATAAGTGTCTATTTCACATAGTTCAAAAGCAATTTTAACTATTTTACTATAAATATTTGATAAAGATCAAATGTGCCTACTTTTAACAAATATGAAAAACTAAAACTAATCAAGTAATACTTAAAGGTCTATTTTGAATCTACTATAAAAAGTGAGGGACCGTTTTTGTCAGTTTTCCTTTTTCAATTTTGGCCTTTGTGGGGTTAGGTTGGAAATATTTTATCTTTTCCCTTCTCTTTCTCCTTACGAAAGAACACAAGATTCCTTGGTAGCTTTATTCTAAGAAGGTAAAAAAAAGGACAATTGAAGGCTACAACTTTTTAATTTTAACCTCAAAATAGATATATACTTTCTTGTATTGGTGTACAAATAGAACAAACCAAAATTAAAAAAGAAGTGAGGGTGATGTTGTATTTATTTTATTATTATGATTTTGGAAAATGATGAAAGTATTCTTACATTATGTGAAACTAAATAAAAATATCAGTGGCCTATCGTTAAGAAATTGATAAAAGAAAATGTCCCTTTTATTATTTAATGTGTCAAAAATGTCTCTCTCTCACACACACACATATATATATATATTCCTATCTTAAACATATTTTTTTCCTAATGATATATTTTTTTTTAAATTAGAAAATACTTAAGCTACTTCAATTCGGAAAAGATTAAAAAGTTAATTTTTTTTATCGTTATTTAGATGAAAATTAACGATAGAGTTACTATAATCTTATCTATATGACATATATTATTAGTTAAAAAGATATATTTAGTTATTCTATATTAATAATTAAAATGAGATAATGAAGAATATTTCATTTTTTATTTCCTACTTGTTTTTTAGTCATAGTAATTTAATAGTTTTAAAGAAAAAAATGGTTTTTTAATAGTAATATTCTTATTTAAAAAAATATTCTCAAAAAGAAAAAAAACAGTAATATATTTATTTAAAAGGAGCATTATTGACTTATTAAATAACAATAAAGACATTTTTGAACCAAATAATTAACAATTTTTTTTTTGGATAATTTTTTTTTTCAGTTTCACGTTGTTTAATAGTATTTTTAATTCTTTTTTTATTATTTAATTTTTATAAATTAGGATAGGGCAAAACAATTTAAGTAGTGAGTCAACTAAATTATCAAGATTTTCAAAATAAAGTTGTATTTACAGATGAGAGAAGTATCAAAGCACTCTTAAACTTGACGCAAATTATTAATTTAATCTCTGAATTATTGACAGCCTTAAAAACACCTATTTACTTGACTAATTGAAGCTAAATACACCCGCGCTCTTGCAATATTAGTGAAATACACCCCTAAATTCTTGTCAAGTTTAGGGGTTTTTTCAATACTTATCTCAATTTTTATTAAGAATTCAATGCTCCTACAAGAGTTTGAGACCACTTGCTATGTTATGTGACATATCGGGAGTGTATCCGGGTATATCTAAGTTTAGTTAATCAAGTAGAAAGTATTTTTAAGGCTATCAATAGTTCGAAAATAAAATTAATAATTTACGTTAAATTTTTGGTGTGTTTTTATAAATCTGTCTTTACACATTGGAATATTCCTAAATAATAAAAAAAGAAAGTAAAAATGTAAGCTTTAGGGAATGAAACATCACATCTCAACTAATCGTCTTAAGTTGGCCTTTGAATAATAAATATGTGAAGAAAAATAAAACCGAAAAAAGCAAGTCTTCAGTCTTGTAAACCCAAAACGTCTCTCAAAAATTCAAGTTTCAAATAAACACTGCTCCCCACGACACACACACACTCTCTCTCTTCCTTCTTCAAAATCTTCCCTCTCATACACCTTAATTCCATTTCTTCTACTAATTTATGTATCCACTGGCTGTTTCATTACTCTGCAAATGTTAAATTTTGCTTCACTTTCAGCTTATTCAATCTGTTGGTTTGGTATTTTGAGTGTGAAGAGCTAGGGTTTTTGGAGCTGATTTGTTGATGGATTAAGGAGTTTAAACGGTTGTTTTTTTTGCAATGAATAGAAGTTTTAGAGCAGAGGAGTCATTGTCTGGCCCGGGGCAGAGGCAGAGACAGCCTCTAATGGGTAGTATTAGGAGTTCAGATGAGGAACTATCATTGTTTCTAGAAATGCGAAGAAGGGAAAATGACAGAAATAATAATCGATTTCTTCAAAAATCCGACGAATTTGATCCCCTTGGTAAGTTTTTTTTTTCCTTCCATCTATTGACCTTTTTTTGTTCAAATTGAGAGCATAAAGATTGTAGTTGGTTTTTTGAAGGTGCATTTCTACTTCAAGTTTCAAAAATATTTTGAGTCTTTTTGGACATCATATATAGGCATATAAATGTGTCCAACTAGTGAGAAATTTGTGATTTCTGCTTCATAACCTAAAGTTTATATATGTATTTTTTTTTCAATTATATCTTATTGCAGGATCAAAAAGTGGTAGTTCACCTGCATTTGATATTGCATCAGCTGCACCCATGCGGAGGACTCGTACTGATGAGTTCCTTAATGCTGACAATGATAAAACGGATTACGACTGGTAATTTGTTTCTTCTTCTCCTTTCCAAGTATGTGATTCTCTGAGTTGTTTAATTGTTTCTTTTAGCTGCTTAGGTGGATTTTGGACATCATAAGTTTCTTTATCCAATTTAATCTTTTTCACCATGTAGTTTACAAATTCTTTAGGAAAATATTGATGAGTTGATTTCTCAGATGGTCACCATTTCTTCTTTATTCCAGTTTTCTTCAACAAAGAAAGTGAGAGTTGATCTTTTTAGAATTCTTAAGGACATTGATCTTTTGCCTTGCTTAAGGATATATCTCTTTTCGTTGACTCCATAAGGAGGGAATACACCACTTGGGTGGATGAGGAGTCCAGGATTTATTTTACATGGACATGGCTTCAAAAGGGATGTTTCTTTTGATAACATAATGGGAAATTTACCTTGTTAATTTTTTGGCAATGTCATTTTTCTCTGTGCTTTCACACAGAAAGGTGGAGATAGTAACTATTAGTTGAGTGTTGAGTGACCATCTGGGAAATCAACTCAAATATTGACGCACATGTTTGCTCGAATTATCTTACCTACACAAGTTTTCTGAGATAAACAGACTTTTGGGCATCCCAGTGACAGAAAACAGAAATTTAAAAGCTACAGGACACAAACAAGCATGATAAGAAATATGTAATCTAATTTTGTTATATAGGATTTATATACTAACTAATGAAACATTTAGAACTACTCATCATATATGGCATTTCATTGATTATGTTGGTTCCAATGTAACAAACGATAGATTCAGGTCATTCAACTTTGTTAAAGATTATAAACATTGAACATCTAACTTAATTCATAGTGCCAAGAAACATAAAACACCATGCTAAAAATCTAGCTGGAAGCTCCTCCTTCTCTCAATTGAGGACTTGGTCGAATAATAGGAGCTTGAAGATTTGGTAGGTCATACATTTCATTTATCATAAGAGACTTAATAAAATCCTTTTAAAATTGTTGTTATGCACCCTGAGGAGAGGCAGAAAATTATGAGATAGTGCCTTACTTGTGTCTAGTAGACCGATACAGGTCTCCAAGTCTACTGAACTCTTTAAATGTTGAAGTCTAGGTGTTTGACATGTGACACTCAGGCCTCCAAATACAATTTATATGTGCACCTTAAACTTTGATGTCATACTTCTCCAGGTAGTTATCTTAACACATGCTAGCTGAATTTAATTTCTTGATGTTACAAGGGAGGATAACTAAGAGTGTTGAGGATGCAAATTTGAAGTGATAAAATATTAGGATGTTGAAAGTAAGTTTTTATTCAAATATCATAACAGTGAGAAAAACACGTATAGTTTGTAGATGTATTTGTTTTCTGCACAATTCAAGTACAAAAATTAATGGCTGCCATATATCAAAATCTAGCACTCAAATAAATAAAGGGAGTAGGGTGGTGCACCCACTTTCTGTAAAGTTGAAAAGCAGAACAAAAAAGGGCTTCTTTGCATCTCTGATGTTGAATTATTTTGTTGATTCATGAATCAGATTTCCCAGACATTCTTTTAAAATCCTATCTGCACTTCTGTATGCTTTATTATGAGATGTTATTTTCCTGTTTCAGGCTTCTAACACCTCCAGGCACTCCTCTTTTTCCTTCTCTAGAGATGGAATCACGCAAAACTATGATGAGTCAGCTGGGAACTTCTAGAGCTCACCCCACTGCATTGACATCTAGAGTAAGAATATGTATATTCTACTGTTACATTATTTCTTTGCTGAAATGCATTATGTGTAATTGGAAATTAGCATATTTTCACTTTTGTTATGTTTAACACGGGAAATGTTGACCATCTCTGTAATCTGAAAGTATTTTTTTTTCTTTGATAACCGAGAAATCCCTGTGACCCGCCCTTTGGACCAATATCCAGCCACTAGAGGGATGTGGAGATTTCACGGAACCTAAAAAGAAATTTCTATAATTAAACAGGAAGACCCTGACAGGTTCTTTAGTTCAGAATGCGTGCACATGGTGGCTCCATTGTATTGTCAAATGCTATTCGCAGAAGCCCTCTGCTGAATTTGAGGGTTATTTTAGTTTTTGAATGTAGCTGTATGATGTACATCTGCCCCCAGGCTTAGTTCAGGTGACAAAGGCCGAGGAACTTGTGACCTAGGTCTAGGTTCGAGCTCTACACCATGTGAACTAAGCCTCACATTTAATTGGAGAGTAGTAGAGGTGTGGGCCCATTATCCCGAACTTCGAATGCTGCAGTTGGTCCTAATGGTTGACTGTAGATGCATACGGTCATCAGAAAGAAAAAGTATGCCATACATTTCTTTTGTGATGCTTCTTGTGGGATATTACGAGTACCCAATCTCTTAGTTATCAACCATTTGGAAAACTTAAACTCCTACGAATATTTTAGGGCTATGGTTTCTTTATCCTAGTAAGGATGCATTAATAAGCACATGCTCTTATGATGGGGTGTCTGTGATCAGTGTGAGTTGGTTTTTTCTTAAAGATTCTCCTGAGTAATTATAATAATCAGATTTATTGATATTCCTAGTATTACTAAATGTTATCACACATTTAATCATTATCCAATTTGATGGAATTGTTTAATCTTGAAGAGAATCTTCTACAATTATGCATATTAGGTGTTTTTCTTGGTTTTATGCAGTCATTTATAACTTGATTGTTCTTGGACAATAATAGACGGAAACAATGAGGAAAAACACCAATAGACAAAGTTTTGTAAGATTAACAACATGTCACAATTTAGAAGTTCATATGACGAAAAACACCAACTTGTAACTTGCTTTTATATGTAACTTGCTTGTAACTTGCTTTTATTTGAAACCCATAATTTACATTGACCTAAGTAAAAGAAAGATTAAGAAAGGTAAGTTCCATCGAGCGGTTGTTAAACCAACTATGTTGTATGGGTTGAAGTGTTGGTCAGTCAAGAACTTGCACCCTCAAAAGATGAAGGTAACATAAATAAGGATGCTTAAATGGATGTGTGAGCACATTAGAAAAGACAAGATTAGAAACGAAGATATACGAGGCCAGGTGGGAGTAGCCTCAAAAGATGAAGGTAACATAAATGAGGATGCTTAAATGGCTGTGTGGGCACATTAGAAGAGACAAGATTAGAAACGAAGATATATGATGCCAGGTGGGAGTAGCCTCAATGGTGGACAAGATGCGGGAAACAAGGCCAAGATGGTTCAAGCATTGAAGAGGAGGAACACAAATGCCCTAGTGAAGAGGTGCGAGAGGTTTGAGGAAAGGTAGAGGTATATCAAGGAAGAATTTGGTAGATGTGATTAGACAAGATATGAAACATCTTCAGCTCAATACGTACATGACTTTAAATAGGAGAGCATAGAGGTCGAGTATCAAGGTAGACGATTAGTAGGAAGTTGAACATTTTCTCTTTTCCTCGTGGTAGAGCAGGATTCTAATCTAGAGTATCTGTTTGTTTCCTTACCAGTATTATCTCACCGTCTCAATCTGACACAAAGTTTAAGAATGTTAGAGTGGGTAAAAGTTCCACATTGGTTGGACAATGGACTGGTGGTCTCCTTATATGGACTTGGGCAGTCCTCCCTTCTTGAGCTAGCTTTTGGGGTTTAGATAGGCCCAGGCGCCATAAAACAAAGAAAAAAAGAAAGACTTTTGAAACTTGTGGTTTAAAACAAATCTTAGATATTTGTGTGGCGGTAAATTAATTCATTAGGGGTAAAAGGGAAATTTTAAAGTTGTTATTTCTTATTATAGAAAAGTGACATTCTAAAGTAAAGTGTCACATAAATTGGGACAAAGGGAGTATTATTTTGCTAGCATTACCTTGTTCTTCTATTTTATTTCTATTGTTGTTTCTTTTACTTAGGATATTTCTAATATTTTTACTGTCAATATTTTTCATTTTTCAATGTTCTCATAATAGCATTTTACTCTTGCATTTCTTTCAAACCATGTTCTGAAAATCTATTTTCTTGAGGCGGAGGTCTTTCGAACCTCTCTACCCGTCAGAAATAAGGGTAAGGTCTGTGTACACCCCACCCTTACCAAATCCCACTCGTGGGTCTATATCGGGTATGCTGTTGTTTGTAAGTACACTAAAGAAAGATTAGAGAAAGCATAGTTAAATATGTCTAGACACCAATTTACTTTAAGACAATGCAGAACTTTGCCTATTACTGTGAGTAGATAAATATGTGAAGTGCAAATAGTGAAGCTTGCTGCCTGGCAGTCTTAACCTGAAGTGTGTATCAGAGTTTTGAGTTATTTTCTTGGGAACCATGGGTTTTTATCTGTAATTTGCTACCTTTGATGCAGTTAACAAATTCTCTCCCTGAGGCCACCTCAAGAAGCAACTTAGCATCTAGACAGCCAGCTTCCTCTCCTGGATTAAACACTTCAAGTTCTAGTCTTCGAAGACCATCTTCTTCAGGTGGATCAAGACCTTCAACTCCTACTGGTAGACCGACATTGAGCTCATCTAGATCCACTTCGACCTCAGCATCTAGATCCACATATGCTACAGCAACCAAAGCAATGACATCCACTGCAACCTCTAGATCAATGTCAACCGCGACAGCATCTAGATCATCAAGGTCTGCCACACCTACTTCTCGGGCCACCATGCCTTCTTCAAAACCCACTGTTCCTCCAAGATCTTCAACACCTACTGCAAGGTCCAGTGCACGGTCCTCAACACCAACAAGCAGGGCCTCTGTTACTGGATCAAAGTCCACATCAAGGGCAGCAACTCCAACTCGTCGAGCAACTTCAGTGTCAGGTACAACAAATACAACTGTTCCTCCAGTTAAACCTGTGTCTTCCCCCTCGGGTACCAGGTCAGCTACAACGGCATCACGAAACCCTGCAGCCTCACGTGCTAGTTCTCCAACTGTAAAACCCAGACCATGGAAGCCTTCAGATATACCAGGGTTCTCCCTTGATGCTCCACCCAATTTAAGGACATCACTACCTGACAGGCCAATTTCAGCTACAAGGGGCAGACCTGGAGCAGCTAGTGTCAGGTCTTCATCTGTTGAGCCAGCTTCAAATGGAAGGGTTAGACGACAGTCATGCTCTCCAGCAAGAGGACGTCCTCCTAATGGTGTTATGCATAGCAGTGGAAGCTCTGTCCCTGTCCCATCCATGAGCCGACTTCATGCTAAAGCCAAGGACAATGTAAGCCCTGGTATGGTTGGGACCAAAATGGTTGAAAGGGTAATAAATATGCGGAAGCTGGTTCCTCCGAAACAAGACGACAAACATTCTCCACACAGTAACTTATCTGCAAAGTCTTCATCACCTGATAGCTCAGGTTTTGGAAGATCATTATCAAAGAAATCCTTGGATATGGCTATTAGACATATGGTATATACATTCTTTTCACATTCCTATGCTAATAGAATTTGTGTTGTACAACAGACTGAAGACATAAGTATATTTTCAAAAACTGATTAGAGTAGCAATATTTGTTTTTTTTTTTATAGCTCTAAGTCTTAGATGATCTGTCTTGTTGGCCTTCTTGTTCTCTTATCCTTTTTGGATTTGCTTAACTTTGAGACATTGCTCTTGGACAGGATATAAGGCAAAGAGTCCCGGGTAATCTGCGTCCCTTGATGACTAATATTCCAGCATCCTCTATGTACAGTGTGAGATCAGGGCCGCCTACTAGAGGCAGGACAAGCAGGTCAATTAGCGTGCCTGACTCCCCACTTGCCACTAGCAGTAATGCTAGTTCTGAGGTGAGTGTAAGCAACAACGTTGTGTGGGTTGATGGGAGTGAAATTGATGAAGACATTAGCAGTGATAAAGGTGCTCGATCACCTGCCAGTGTGCGTGGGAGGTGATGATTGGCTTTTCATGCTGCATGATACTTTCTATGTTTTGGATCGGTGCCAGTTTGAGAGTTCTGACACCTGAATATGATTGTTTCCCTGGAAGAACTGACTGATTTGATTCACCTGACTGTAAAGATTGATGCACTGTCTAGCTGTATTTTGAATCATTGTATTATTAGTCCTGTTAATGTCAATGCCTCGTTTTTGTTCATGAGAAATGTGACATATATGAGATTAGTATGTCTAAACATTTTGCTTTCTTAGAACATTTAATTTACTTTTCTAACAGATAATTCATATGTCGAAATGTCGATCTGTTGTTCCTTCAGGTCATGTTAGGCAGTGAGATGCAATGTAATTACCAGATGCAGTGAACCTTTTGCTCCTCCATTATATCAAGAAAGATAAAAAGCCATGAATTTTTTGTTTTGACATGGATGCTGAACCGCGATGTCTAAAGCTCAGATAAGTTAAAGTATCTTGAAATTCCGAAGTTGTTCTAGAAGGGAAAATGATCAAAGAGTTCACATTGAAGACTTGTGTCGACCATTTGATTTATCATTTGCTCAAGTCGTTGATTGTACTTGCCTAATAATTAGCCCTACAAAGACAAAACACTATAAGAAGAATGGAGTGATAAAGAGAAATCTCTCAATTACAAAATTTTAGATTGCAATGATACTCCAATTTAATTGCACTATAATATACCTTTAGGACTATTCAAAACGGGTCACTTCTACCCTCCATTACTTTTTTGGCTCAAATATGCTTTCGTTGTTAGGTTTTTAGATTAAATATGCTTTCCAATTAGCAAAAGAGTTCAAACATACCTTGTTATTAACGGTTGCTCCGCAACAAAAAAAATTAATTAATACTCTCTCTGACCCTAATTACTTGTCTATTTTTGAATTGACACACCAATTAAGAAAACAATTATTGATATAGTGAGTTTACCATTTTACCCCTATTAATTATGAAGTGGATGAATTAAAAACTTAAGATTTTCAAGAAGTTCTAGCTTTTTCAAAGTAATTAATTAAGGGTATAATAGTAAAAATAATTTGTCTTTTCTTGACAAAATAGACAAGTAATTAAGGACAACTAAAAAAAGAAAAAGTGGACAAATAATTAAGAATTTGAGCTATTCAAAATAAGACTTTTTTTTTTTGGGCTCAAACTGCTGATATGCTAATTGATGAATCTCTCTTTCGTTTTTATTTCGCCAAACTTTGGGATAAATTTTATTTAAATAGAAAAAGTTTGACCAAACTTTAATCTCATAGAATCCATTTTGAGAAAAAAGCATTTATTCATAGTAGTTACATTAAATTTCTTATCCGCTTATTTATGGAAATGACACATGCCATCTCCATTGAATTCCCAGTCCCTTTTTCTCATTTTCCTTATTTGTCCTAATTGGGTCTTTGTTACCAAACTTTTAATTTAACCTAAACCTTTTGCAAAAAACTAAAATAAAATCTGGAAACCTAATTTCCAGGAAGTTTACCTGAAGAGGACAATTCAATATTAAGCACTAGAGGAGTTGATTGGCCACAAATTATGCAAACTCTTCGAGTGATGTAGAAGAACAAACCGCACTGAGCTGCCTTCATAATTGATCAATTGCTCCGACATCTCTCAATATATTATATTACAAGATTTTCTATATGTTGCTACGAATATTGGACTAATGTTACACATCTTACCTAACTAAATAAGAATAACTTTACTACGTAGACAAAAAGAAGACTTAAACAATTAATGTCACTCAGAAAATTAAAAAAAAATCACTTCTTGAAATACTATACATTTTTCACTTTAGCGTCAAAGAATGGAACAATAATAGTATGCAATTAAAAGTTACACATTTTTGGTTTTCTTGAATATTCAATAAATTCTAGTTGTTGGATTTCATAATAATGGTACAAATGAAAGATTTAACTAAAAATTATTAGAGAAAAAAACAAACTTTAAAATCCAATAATTTACCAGCAAGTCATAACTCAGCCTGCTGGTCTAAATTTATGTCCAATTTTATTGTACAGGTGAATCTTTATGTCCCTTTCTATATTTTCTAGTGTACCTTAAAATACCCAACTTGTCAATATCATGAAAAATCATATAAACAATTAAAATTGGAGAACAAATCTTTTTTCCTTTGCTACTACCCTATGTTCTCTGCTCATCAAAAATTCAGGTACAGAATGTCACTACTAGCATTCAAGAATATGATCATTGATGACCCTTTCAAGATCATGGACTCCTGGAATGAAACTATACATTTCTGTGACCAAGTCGACGTCATGGCTTAGTTACAGTTTTAAATCTTACTTCCCTGAAATTGAGGGGTTCTCTGTCACCAAGCATTGGTAATCTGAGCTTTCTTTATGCTCTTAAGCTCCATCAGAGATTGGCTACTTACATAAGTTAAAATTTTTACACCTTGATAATAACTCTTTCACTGGTCATATTCCTTCAAACATTTCTGGATGTTTCACTCTTGTTTCTGTTGATCTTTCATATAATATGATGGTAGGAAAAATTCCAGCAGAATTAGGCACATTGTTGAAACTCAAACAACTTTCTCTTGTTTCTAACTATTTTACAGGAGGAATTCCGCCTTCATTTGTTAAATCTTTCTTTACTTGATACCTTTTCCGCAAGCAAGAATAATTTGCTAAGGAAAATACCTGATGAATTATGTCAATTGCTCAACTTAAAGTACTTTGTAGTGAATGAAAACAACTTGAGTGGTACCCTGCCTCCTTGTCTTTTCAATCTTTCCTCTATCGTGGCTATCGATGTTGGAACAAACCATTTAGAAGGGAAATTGCCTCCATTGCTTGGTATTACTCTTCCTAATTTAGAGTTCCGTAGCATTTATAGAAACAATGTAACTGGAAATATTCTGGTAACATTATCAAATGCTACGAATCTTCAGTCTCTTATTGCTGGTAGAAATGGACTCACAGGAAAAGTACCACCCCTTGGAAATTTGCTGAAAATGCGAGAGATTTTTAGTTGCTTTCAATTATCTTGGGAAGGGGGAGGATGATGACCTTAGCTTTCTCACCACATTGGTGAATGCCACCAGCTTGGAGCTTTTGGAGCTCAATACAAATAATTTTGGTGGAGTCTTCTTACCTGCATCTGTTAGTAATCTTTCGACTGAGCTTAATAGAGCTTTCGTTGTCTTATAATCAGATTTCTGGAGAAATCCCAAGATGGATATCCAATCTCAAGAAGCTTCAGGCTTTCTTTGTAGCTTACAACAGATTTCACGGTGAAATTCCTTCTGAAATTGGTGATCTGATATATTTGCAAGAGCTGACTTTACTTGGAAATCAGTTCTCTGGCCAAATTCCAATCTCATTGGGAAACTTAGCTTCTTTAACCAAACTCAGTTTAAGAGAAAACAATCTCCAGGGGAGAATTCTAGGCAAATGCCACAATTTGGAACTGTTGGATCTTGGTTCAAATAACCTTAGTGGTTTCACACCATCAGAAATTCTTGAACTCTCATCCTTGTCGGAGGGCGTGGACCTATCTCAGAACCACTTAACTGGTTTCCTTTCAATGGAAATTGGGAAGTTGAGAAATCTAGGCTACTTAAACCTGTCTGATAACAAGTTGCAGGGCCAGATTCCTACCACTATAGGTACTTGTGTGAAACTTGAAGCACTAGACATAAGCAACAACAACTTTCAGGGTAGTATTCCTTCAACCATGAATAGTTTGCAAGGCCTGGAACTTTTAGTCCTTTCTCACAACAATCTGTCAGGTGGAATCCCGGGATTCTTGAAGGACTTCAAATTTCTGCAGATTTTAAATCTGTCTAGAAATAATTTGGAAGGTGCTGTACCAACAGGAGGCATCTTTAGTAATGCTACTGTGGTTTTCATCATAGGAAATAGAAATCTCTGTGGGGGTGTACCAGAGTTGGACCTTCCGGCTTGCGTTGTAGAGGTAAAGAAAGAAAGGAAATCAGGTTTTCCCTTGAAAATAGTAATTCCTGTAGTTAGTGGGCTTATAGGATTGACATTCATAGTTTGTTTTCTTGGCATGCGGCAGTTTAGTAGATCGAGAAAAACAACACCTACAGATATACCTGAAAACTTAACCTTAAGAGTATCTTATCAGTGTCTACTTAGGGGAACTGATAGATTTTCTGCATCAAATTTGCTTGGCATGGGTGCTTTTGGATCTGTATATAAAGGAATTTCTGAACACGATGGTACGGTTTTGCTGTTAAGGTATTGGACCTTTCACACCATGCAGCTTCCAGGAGTTTTTTAGCTGAATGTGAGGTTCTAAAGAACATTAGACATCGTAATCTTGTAAAGGTTCTAAGTGCATGCTCAGGTATTGATTATGAAGNAGGAGGCATCTTTAGTAATGCTACTGTGGTTTTCATCATAGGAAATAGAAATCTCTGTGGGGGTGTACCAGAGTTGGACCTTCCGGCTTGCGTTGTAGAGGTAAAGAAAGAAAGGAAATCAGGTTTTCCCTTGAAAATAGTAATTCCTGTAGTTAGTGGGCTTATAGGATTGACATTCATAGTTTGTTTTCTTGGCATGCAGCAGTTTAGTAGATCGAGAAAAACAACACCTACAGATATACCTGAAAACTCAACCTTAAGAGTATCTTATCAGTGTCTACTTAGGGGAACTGATAGATTTTCTGCATCAAATTTGCTTGGCATGACTGCACATGTTGGTGATTTTGGTTTGGCAAGATTTGTTCCACCAGCAATTCTGAACTCATCAGCAAATTCAAAAAGTTCTACAGGTGTAGGGGGAACTATTGGTTATACACCTCCAGGTAATAATAAATCAAGGTTTCTGCTGGCTGTCATATATATGTCTTTTTATAAGAATATCTCTAATTCTGTAGTATTTCTTGTTGACAGAATTAGGTATGGGAAGCGACCCCTTAATCTATGGAGATGTATACAGCTTTGGCATTCTGCTCTTGGAAATGTTTACCGGGAGGAGACCAACTGATGAAATGTTCAAAGATAATTTCAACCTTCATAACTATGCCAATGCTACTTTGCCAGACAGAGTGATGCATATTATAGATCCCATTCTTCTCCAGGAACGAGATGAACTTGGAATGAAATACAAACTTGATGACAACACAAGCAGTGCTGGCGACATATTTCTGTCATTCTTAGTTAAGATGATTCAAATCAGAGTTTCCTGCTCCGTTGAATCTCCAAAAGAAAGAAAGCGGATCAGTGATGTCGTTGGAGAACTCAATTCATTAAGGAAGTTGTTCTTGGAGCAAGCATACCCGAAAGAAAAGGTTATAAGCTTCAACCTGCATTGAGAGATGATGACAGGCATAGGGTTAGTCCTTCTCATGCCTGGTGACATGAGGTAAATATGCACTGTGAAACAAATTCATGAGTTTAAGGTTTGATTCTGCTCTTCTAATTTGTAGTTATAAAGTTGTACATTCCTAATAAAAGATAGCTCTTTGCACATTTCTTAGTTTAGATGCCTTATTTATTATCTTGAGATATCTATAGCTGCTAGACTAGTAGATCACTGAATAGCCTGAATTACACAACTGATCTCAAGTTGCCACCTACTTGTCTAAACATCATATCTGAGGCTTTTGAGACGTAAGATCAGTTCAACGCCTTCCACTTAAGGTTCTTGAGACCTTTGAAATATGATACATACTCTGGCATCCAATACCACCTTCAGTTGTTCTAATTCATGAAGATTGCATATTTCTAAATAAGTGGTTATATGCAAACATGTAATAAAACAGTATCACCATGTTATCAAACTACAATCTAAAAGGAAAAAGGGGAAGCTCAGATGTGCAACTATCACCATGTTTAGTCGGATGAGTGCAGAGACCCAAATCACCGCATTAAGCACAGGTTTTACCTTACTTTCACAGCTAACCCAAGAATGCACCAGCCAGGAATCAAACCCAGGTCTGTATCGTCAAACTACAATCTAAAAGGAAATGAAGCTGATAATGCTTGTTATTTATTTGCTCGTGTTACCATACAATCATTTAGATATCAAACAGAACATATATGAGACTATGAGAGTAGTTAGAATGGAATGAACAGGCCCAAATTTCTGAAATTTTGGTATTCAAAATGTCAACAAGTAATCATGTTTTGAAGTTGAGGTCAATTAGGCTTGTAGCAGGAAATGAAGTTCAAATTTTGCACATCCAAATTATTCTTCATAAACAACAATATCTTGTAGTTTTATTAT
>NC_064284.1:26087428-26181919 GCF_019186545.1 Solanum stenotomum
ATTTCTCTATTTTCTATAAGTGTAGGTTCCGGCAAGTGATCACTCCTAGCTAGTTTGAAGTGTTGGATTGCTTTGCTCCAAGACTTGGTATGTCCTCATGGATTCGAGGATAAGACTTTTAAGTCCTTTTGTTCATGTAATAGACTCAATAGACTTCTTTTGATTGTAAAGGGCCGTGTCCCTACTTATGTTTTGTGACTGTGTCTAAGATGGCCATGTGAGACTTAGACTTCCGCTGTGTGTTTTTAAAGTTGTTTTAATGAAGTTCAAATGTGTGGATGTAAATAAGTTTTTTTTTTATTCCGCACTATTTTCATTATTGAATACAATGAATGACTATGTGGCTCGTATAAGGCCCCTTCTGGATAAGTAGGTTTCCCCTTGGACTTTCCGTAGTGAACATATGTCGAATATACTCGGTCAATCGGTAGANCTATGTGGCTCGTATAAGGCCCCTTCGGGGTCGAATACGTCATGTTACGACTAGGGGGTACTCTCGGGTCGTGACAGGGAATGCCCAAACCAGTACTGTACTAGACACTTAATTTCGTATTTATCTAAACTAGAAGGGCAAGGTCCGTGCTTAGCACGGGCCCAACATTGACCTGAAAATAACATCAATTTTAACCCAAAAAAATGACGATGGAGAAAAAAATTATTGGTACACCAGTACTTTTCCATGTAGATCAAATAGTTGGCGAGGCAAATAAAGCTTTTATATATGTAATAGTTGTTGGTAATATTCTAAAAGGCTCGTCTAGAAATAGGTATGCGATAGTGCTTCGGTCTTCATATAATCGACATTGTAGATGAGAATCTTGAAGAACACTTGCAAAAAAGGGAATAGAATAAACGACTTGCAATCTTATCTTGGATAAAAATTCAAATATACATATCCAATTTAATTAGATGTAATGTAGCAAGAAATGATCAAACATAGCTTGATGTGTAAATTTTCTGGACATGCTTAGAAGTGAAAACGTCTACTGCCAAAATATTCAAGAACCTTCACCAAATGGAATACAAGTCATATTTGAAGGAAAAAAAGAATGAAGAAAATTGACGCATTTAGATTAACAAATAAACAATCTAACTTCAACGTTTCTCATGGTTTCTATTTCCTCACCAACCATGAAACATAAGAGTTAGAATTCTCGTTCTGCCTTTGCTACAGTGAATCTTCTCAATGAATTTAGCAATTACAGCTTTCATTAAATATGCACTTATGCACAGAGAAGAATCCTGAAAGAAATGTATAAAATTTTCAAAAGCAATATTCAAGAATGTGGGACCCTCGGCAGCCTAAATCTCGCTAACCTTCACTATCATACAAGGCTCCAAGATCGAAGTGTCTTGTGCACCAAACTTGTCCTGAAAGTGCAATGTATTAAAAATGTTGTTATGAAATAAGCTCTGCCATCTTTTCTCCTCAATTGAGTAGATAAACCAAGCCAAAGGTTAATTTAGCAACTAATACCACACTCAATCTATGTTACAGCTCACACTGAAGTGATTCACTTTCTCCATTTAAGAATTGATACAGTAATAGAAAACTAATTTCAGCTTC
Source organism: Solanum stenotomum (assembly GCF_019186545.1). NCBI lineage: Eukaryota > Viridiplantae > Streptophyta > Magnoliopsida > Solanales > Solanaceae > Solanum > Solanum stenotomum. Next base: position 26,088,996 of record NC_064284.1, read on the forward strand.
TCATCTTAATTTCTTTAGGGCTTGTTTGGAAGGGCAACCTGGTAATTGGGTTTGGTATAATTACACTTTCTGTCCTGTTTGGTTGGACATGTAATTACTTGGTCAGCAGGTAATTAATATAATTGGCAAGTGGTAATTACACTCTCCAATTCACATGGAGAGGCTGCGAATTGCTGGTAATTACAAATTTCTTCTTTTTATTTTAATTTTAAATTTTTTGTTTTAATTTTTTTATTTCTATTATTTTAAGTTCATTTTTTTATTGTTATTCTAAAAATTTCTAAAAGTTTATTTTTTATTTTTTATTATTATATTTCATTTTCTTCTCATTCTCAGCCTTACTTCACGTGATTCTATGCAATTTTTTCGTATTATCTATTTCTTTATTCCATGCTTATTTTCTCATTAGCATAATTTTATTAGTATTCTAATTTTTAAATTAAAATAGAATTTATTGTTAAGTAATGTTATAGAATTACGTTTTCTTTTTAAAAAAATAAAAAAAAATCATATTTATGTATGCTATGTTGAAATTTGCGATAAGAGTATTATGTTAAATTTTTCGTTTTGAATTTATAATTTATGTTATATTTCAATTTCATTTGTTTTAGTAATATTGAATTCACATTGCTAGAGGCGGATCTAGGATTTGGAGGTCGTGGGTGCCACTTGAACGATGTGGGTTACAATTCGGGTTATTAATCTTTTTTTATTTTTATAAACAAATCGATCAAATATGCATGTTATATTTTTTTTTAGATATTTTGAGATTAGAGATAACTAAACAATTCAATTTTTATTTACTTTTTGGAATTAGATGTCTTATTCGCTGAAACTTTGAGGAAAAAAAAGGATTNGAACGATGTGGGTTACAATTCGGGTTATTAATCTTTTTTAATTTTTATAAACAAATCGATCAAATATGCATGTTATATTTTTTTTTTTAGATATTTTGAGATTAGAGATAACTAAAATTCAATTTTTATTTACTTTTTGGAATTAGATGTCTTATTCGCTGAAACTTTGAGGAGAAAAAAAGATTTTTCACATTAAAATTTGAGCTTGTATAAAAAATCTAATAGTATGGACTTAATATATTCATATTTTATTGACTTTATGTGTTGTTGGAGATATGTAGTAGGGAAAAAATAAAAAATATAGTTTCAGCCTAGTCATCTTACTTAGCAAGAACGTCAGTGAAGATCGAAAGAATCTTTAAATTAAAAAAAAAAAAAATCTAATAATAATATTCATCATTTTTAAAACTTATATTTTTTAAAAACTAACTATTTAAATATATTCTTAATAATATTTATTTGACGTTCATAATTCAGTAGTCATTAATTGATAAAGAATAAACACGTAACACTCATATCAAGAGATTAATAATTAGTGAAAGAGAAAGTAAAAAAATAAATAAAAATTAATTGTGAAAAGGAGTCAATTTGAATTAATAAAGAATAGTAAATAAATAATAATGAATGGAGAAAAAAAAATTAAAGCCCTTTACACATTAATGAAAAAGACAAAAAAATAAAAAAAAATAAAAAAAGAAAAAAGGAGCAAACAAAAAGAATAGGTGCTTGCAGCGAGGATTGAACCCGCATTGCCTGTGTGGCAAGCGGCCTCCTTCAGCAATTGAACTGTTCAACATTTCAATCTTTGGGTGGCAAAGTTAATATATATTTAATTATTATATATATATATATATAGGTATATATACAACGTTTTTTCCGAGATCACTGGGTGCCGTGGCACCCCCACCTTTCCACGTAGATCCGCCCCTGCACATTGCAAGTCATTTTTTAATTAGACTTTATAGATTATCTTTTTGTCAAACATTTTAATAATTTATGACATTTATTTATATATTAATCTTTTTATCAAACATGCATTTCATGATGTTCGTAGAAACTTCATACTTTTAGTTTTTATGATCAATTCAATTTAAATATATTAATTTGAAAAAATATAAATCAATTATTTTTCATAATATTAGTTAAGAAAATATTTTTATTAATTAATATATTTTCTAAAAATAATATATATCTTAAATATTTAATTTAATTACATTTATAAAGTTTCTTATTTGTCTAGTATAAATTTTAAATAATTAATTTTTATTTTTAAAATTTAATATAACTTAATGATTGCAATTGTGCATCCAAACAGAACATGTGTAATTACACTGTGACATCCAAACAGGACATGTGTAATTACACTGAGGCAAACAAACAGGTCAGAATAATCACTAGACTGTGTAATTACTAGGCTGGTAATTACTACCCTAGTAATTACACCAGTTCCAATTTCCAGGTAGCTTTGCAAACAGGCCCTTAGTAAAGAAAACAAACACTAAAAGAGTTCACAAATCACAGTTATAAGGATTTTTCCAATTCCTTGCATGATAATTCTACTACTACTGTTCATATTTTTTCATTTCTATTTGTTGTTATGAAAATAATTGGTTATTAAAATGATCAAAGGCCAATGGGTGAGAGAAATTAGGAGGTATAATACCTTACGACCGCTACAAAGAAACCAAAAACAATTGACTTTTTCATTCTGAAATTACCCAACATATGAAATATTTAAAATGAAATCAACTGAAAAAAGGGAATTTGTTTATTACAAACACACAACAATGAAGGAGAACTCACGCAGAAACACTGAATATAGTCTAACATCAATACACCTCAAAGTCACTCTTCTGAGCATTGAGAACTTCAATAGCTTCCACATCAAACAAATCAATGCCACACCCAGTATGAAATAACTTAATTTTATACCATTCGCGAAGTTGAATCATCACCCCCATATACCATGCCTTTTCCCTCTCTAATGCCTCGTCGGTCATCACAAAATCACTTTTAGACTTCTTTTTTTGTACTTGTGAATCAGAACAATGTCATTCCGAATCAATTAATGGAAAGAGGAAAATTCTTTCAAGAGTGTATGTATTCATATATGTAAATATATAGTGAAGTTAGTTTAATAACAGTGAATATTTACTTAAATAAAGGTCGATTCAACAAACTTAACTCAAAGTGGCATATCCACTTCGTTTTGAATTTTGAGCGTTAAGGTGACAAAAAAAGATGGAAAATCTGCATATCTATCTTTGTTACTCCCACCTTCCTAGTTCCTAATAATTGGTCCTTCATTGTAACACCTCGCTCTTTGAAAGAACTAGAATTAGAATAATAACCTAAATTTGATTTAATGAATTTAACGAATAGATTCTAAAGAAACTATTTTTGGAAAGATCAAATTTGGAAATTTTGGCAAGTTATGCTAAGTATGAGGTTTGGGCCAACTTCAAAAAACCATAACTCTTATTACAAAATAAGTTAGGTGGGATACAAGGTATCAAATGAAAGGTCTTGGAATTATCTTTCCAACGCTGCTGAGTTTGCTAATTTTTGAGCTCGTATGAGGGAGATATGCACATTTGAAGTTGGACTGTCCATTTAAGGAAAGTTACCCGGATTTAAGAAGGGTATTTTGGTTTTTTCCTTACTCTATCAGATTTTATTCATTTTTAGTAATTTATTAGGGTTCTAAACTTAATTGGTTCAGTTTACGCAATTACAATTCATGCTAGGGTTTTTAGAAAAGAGTTCAAGAGGAGAAGAGAGGAGAAAGGTCAAGATTTCGTCGAGTTCTTGAGATTTGGTTGCGGATTTCGGCAAAGGTTTAATCCCTAAGATGTATGTGAGACTTTCATAGCGTTGGGTTCGTTCACCCACATGCCAATCATGTTTATTTCAGCGAAATTTGTTCTAGAAAGTTGAAAGTTTGATGATCTTGAATTGTGTTCTTGAAATTGGTTTTCGTTCTTGAGTTAGGATGGGATTGATGAGTTTTTTGAGATAATCGTATCGATTTTTAAAGTTGTTTTGGGTAGATTCTTGTGTACATGTTTTGGGTATCTTAATCTAAAGAGAAATTGAGAAAAAGAATCAAATTTAATCGAATTAAGATCATAAAATGAGTTGAAAAATTCGTCGAAACCACCTGGGGAGGGGTTGGCGCAGCGCACTCCCAGATGTGCCAGAGGGGCTGGGGCAGGGCACCCGCAGTGAGCCAGAATTGAGTCCCAAAACTTCGGGGATGACGCCCCACGCCAGCAATGCGCCTAGGACGTCTGCTCCCACATGTTTTTCGTCGTTTAGCCCGTCAAAGTTCTCTTAAAGTGTCCTATCACTTCCCATCAATTCTAACTACTATAAACGACTTCTAAACGTCTAGAAATTATCCATAAACATGAATCATAACCTTGAATCCATAAATTCAAATTCAAGGAAAGTTAAGAGCCAAGTCTAGAGAGTTTTTAGTATCTTTTCAAAAGTCTTTTACAAATGTTTTAAACTTGTTTTAAAGACTTGAGCATTGAGTTGAGTAAGAGTAAGAGTGAAGTTCATTTCTTCAAAAGATTATATGGGAACTAAGTATTCCCAAAGAGTAAATGTTTTCACCTTTAAACAAGAGAGGAAACATCAATTTCCAAGAGAGCTTTTGAGCTAGTTTTTGAGTAATAATCTCAAACCACAGAAAGAATTATGTTTTTAAACGTATGAGCTAGTTACATTTTGGAAGTAGTATTGAGCACCGATTTGGGGACGAGTTGAGTTCAGATAATTCAAAGTCTCCATAAACCGTGAAGCCAACATGGGTAGAAAATGGTAATACTTTTTATATGATTTCTTAATGCTTTTAGCATAGACTAGTGGATCCACTTAGTGAGTAGGTTCTATACCCCGGCAAAGTATAGGACGGCCCTGGCAGCGTGCAACAAGATGTTGTATCATCACATAACTCATAGTGATGGTTGTCGGTTAGAGAATCTCCCACAGAGTTACTTGTATTTTCATATACAAAATTAAGTTACTATTGTGCTTTCTAAATACACTGAATTGTTATTTACATGTTTTAAAGCTTTTCTTTATACTGCATTCTTATTACTGCTTTATATTGAAATAAGTTGAGTTAAGACAAGGTAAGTTTCTTTAGTTCTATTCAAGCTTATGTATTATTTTAGAATTCCCTTCGCATGCTCATATATTCAATGTACTGATGCCATTTGGCATGCATCATTTTATGATGCATATATAGGTAATCAGGATTAGCATACAACGCTTCGTTGATCCAATTAAGCTTTAGAGTTGTTGGTGAGCCTCCTTGCTTCCGGAGGATCCCCTTTTAGTTGCTTTATTATTCTAGTTTATTAGGATGTCGTGGGTCTTGTCCTGACGTCCATCTATGTTATTATAGGCTTCATAGACAGTTAGTTATTAGTTCATTAGTCTTGTTAATTCAGTTGTGTTGATTATAAGACTTGATTTGCCTTGTTGGCTAGTTGAATGTTTTTTTATAACATTCTAGTTTATTGAACTTATCTTTGTTGAGTAAAGTCTTCCACCGAGTAGTAAGCCATGTCAAAGGTTCGCTTGGGGCCAACAATGGTTCTCGAGTGCCAGTCCCGCCCAGTGTGTAGGCTTGAAGCGTGACATTCATACCAAGTGAAGTTGTAGTTATTGAGAATCCAAAAAGACTATTATTTTCCAGCAACATCAAAATAAGGAAGATACTTCCTCAATTAGACAATATTCAAACATCCAGGACTGTAAGGGTAGAAGTGGAGTTAGGGGATAACAAATTTTTGAAAGTTGCGACATAATTCACATAAACCTATTTTTCTCTCATTGTTTGCTATTTATCAACCTAAATTTTAAATGTAGCCACTTAATCCGATGTTGATCTCGAGCACCAAGAAAGATTGTCCATTCACAACAATCTCAATAAGAATACTACAATGCTGACGTTTACAAATTTTATTCACAAATTTTCAATCTAATATAGATGAAAAAGAACTTTAGAGCAAAAATAAAATGTGAGAATGAACCTACAACAATTGTATGTGTTAAATACATATATGATCAACAAAATTCAACAATAACACGTGATTGACACGGAAAACTACAACACTATCTGATGCATTATCAGCTAATCAAGTTATGCATATTTTGATGGCAAAACATAAAATCATATTTTCAACTAAATGATAAAAAATGACAATCGTAAGAGTGACATTTCTAGTGAGTTTTACGGGAGAAATACATAGGAAATTAATCCAATAGAGAATGAGACATTGCTTACTTATCTACCAGCAGACAAAACGGAATAGAAAGATTATTAATTAATTTATATATATTCTTTCCTAATTAACATGTGAATAAGAGGATGTCATTTAAGGCAGATCGAAAAGGTCAATAACTATAAAACTATAAAAAAAAATTAGAGAACAAAACTTATTCCGACCAAACTTAACTGCATAATAATGCTTGTCTTCCAAGAATAGATGCATGTCTACTTGTAAGTTAAATAAATCTATTCGGGAATCATTTGCATTGAAAAAAATTAAAGGATCACTAAACGACTCACATTTTACAGCTTTTTTATTGGTGTCGGTGATTCAACTGACAGCCCGACGCTTGAAGATTTAGTTTCAATAATTGATGGTTTTATCTCCACCTTGCTTGTGTTGAGTGACTTCAGCTTTTTAGCGTTCCTCGCGTTAATGCTACGCTGAAAAACCTGTTCTAATTTTGTGTAGGATAGAACTGTTGTAATTTTTTTAGTGACGCTAGAGCTTATCTAGGAAGACTTCCTCAGATGAATGTGGAATAGTCTATTTGACAATATCTGTTAGACATGGTCAATACGTAGGAGTTGGTGCTGAAAATAAAAGTAGACATTTGTAAAATTTAAAATATCTGATGAGAAAAAGCTAATGTGAAATAAGGAAATATAATTAGTCTGTACACGTATAAAAATTTAAATTTTAGGCAACTAATAGTTCGTAGGGGTAGTGCACCAATTTCTGCAACATAATCAGAAGTCATATGAAAAATATAGTAAAAAATTGTGATAGATAGCTTGATCGACGATAACAGGGTTCCTCAAGCTTGTCGGTTAGTTTGACATGTTCAACTATAATTTCTCTGTCAAGTATCCAATAAAATCTATGTGTTAATCTTTTGATTGAAGTTGGTGAAACTTTTACTCTTGCAGCTGAGATCAGATATGTCTTAAAGAGTGTAAGCTTGTTTTCATAACGCCCAATATCATCACCATACAAAACTGCCTAATTTGTTGCTCATGTAAAGTTTAATAGCTTTTTGAGCTATAGGCAAGTAATATAATTATGTGAAGAAAAAAATTAGATGATTTTACTATAGGTAAAAGTACCTCTTCGTCTTCTAAAATAAAAATACGAAATCTGATTTTCTTCTCCAGACTTTCTCGCTCTCGACTTATGTCCACAATTTGGACTCTGCAAGTCCAATCAAGAGTGTTAATCGTTATTCCGTCGATATTAAATCTTAGTACCATGCGTCCACCAAGATATCTTGACAATAATATGGGCATGAAGAGTTGAAGAACCACACCAATTAGAGTTCTCTTCAATTTGTGACATCTAATTAAACTAAGACGCACATTCTTTTGTTAATGTCTAAGTTCTTACAATGTTTTTACTTCTTACGCAATCAAAAACAAAGTGTTGTATATATATATATATTCTAAACATACATCAAATCCTTTTGTCAATGTCTAAGGTCTCGATCGATAATGGCAATGTATGCATACAACACAATTATACTTGAATAGTTACTGCAAGAAGGGAAAAGGGGCATCTGGTCATAGACAAAGTTAGAGTGAATTGACTATGCAAAGTGTATTAAGCATTTTTGTGAGGAAAATCATAACGCATTTACTTGAAATTGAAAAGGACGGCATCTCAAAAGAAGGAAAAGGAGAGCACAAAAAAGGTGACAGACAAACAGTGAAGAGAAATTCTTAATCAATACATGCAACATAATTGTAACCCACATACCAATATGGAGTTGGATTGCAAAAAGTTTTACCCACAAAAAGGTGATTAACAACAAAAGAGGGACAGTAAGTTGCGAAAGATTTCACCAACAAATAGGAAAAAAGAAAGGACAAACTTTTAAACAGAGAAGATCAAAATTTCCCAAGTGCAATAAACATAAATTTTGATTAGAAATTTTTATTGAAGGAGAAAAAGTTATTGTAGGTATAGTATCAAACACTCTCGATACTGTAGAGGCAAAGGAAAGTACTGACATGTAACTCAAACTGAGAAATAAAGAAGGAGAAAAGAAGAATTTAATTTGAGCAATGATGAAACCTATAAAACCAAAGCACACTCAGAACTTTGAACACACGATTGAATGAAAAATGAGTAGAAGCTGAGAACTTGGTTAAAAGTTCTTGAATATCCACATGCAAATAGTATACATTCAAATTAAAAATTTATTGCATCTATATTTGTTAGATACAAATTACAGGATATGTCTCTGTTATTCTATAAAATCGAACCAATTTATTGCATCTATTTATTTCTTATTTCTATATATATGCATTCAGATCAGTGGGAAAAAAAAAGGAAGAAGGGAGAAGAACTTACCAAAAAAACAAAAATCTAACCACAATAAAAACATAAAAACTATGAAAGTAACAACAGGAAAAAGAAGAAAAAGAGATCGGAAAGAAGGCAAAAAATCCACCAGTTTCACATAGATGGAGCCGCAAGAGGCTGAGATGCAGATTCTTGAGAGTTGAGTGAAGAGCTTGTTGAGAAAGGGTTTAGATGATATTGTGAGAAAAGAAATTACTCTTCTGCTTGTTGCTTTGATGGAATGGGAATAGAAAAGCAGTGGAAGTTCTACAGTCATTTGGAGAGACACGTGCATTACAATAAAGTAAATTTATGATGACTGAATTACCTTTGTTTGTCCCACTATATCTCCAGCATAAAGTACAAGTTTTATTAGTCGTGTTCGTCCTTTTGGTTATTCGCTTATAAACAAGAGAATATTCGTCCCTAACAAAAAAAGAATAAGAAGATCAAAGCGCACTGAGCTGACTTCATAATTGACCAATTTTTCTGACATCTTTGAATATTTTCAAGTAAATTTTCACACCATATGTTGAACTAGCGTTCCACATCAAGAACTTTATTATGTCTATACAAAAAAAAAGACTTACATAATTGATATCGTCACAAAATAAAAGGTTTGACTTCTCGAAATACTTTATATTTTCACTTTAGCCGTTCAGTGCATGCTTGATGCTTCAGAGAATTGTAAGTTGTTTATATCATAATAACTCTTTTTATTTAATAAAAATGGTCAATGACCATAATTTTTTTTAAATCAGAAAAAGAGATACTACATAATAAAAATGAGAAGATAAGAAATAATTTTAATTGTATCAGAGTATATCTCATAGAATCGAACAATAATAGGGAATGTTGGTGTAATATGTTGAAGATGAAGGAAGCTAATGATTGGAACATGTCAAAGGAACAAGTTTAAGGAAGCAGACTAACGCGTTTACTGCTGTAGAGTTAGAGTCACACTAGGACTAGACTAATAAATCCTAACTTATGTATGACTAAGCTGATGTATTGTGTATGGGGCTAAAGTCGACTAGGATAAGGTGTTTTAGTTATAGTAGTAATATTATTAATGTAAATAATATATTTGTATTGTAGTAGGACTACTAGTGTAGGACTTTTCTCCTATATTAGGAGCATGTACTCAACAATTTTAATTATCAATACAATCCTTGATTTCTCTATGCTTTACGTGAGAATTCTACATAGTATCAGAGCATTAAAATATTTTGCTCTTTAACGTGTTAGATCCAAAAAGTAGAATAACCACAATATCGAATTGCAATGGCCTCTTCTACCAACACCCTATCAACCTCCTCACTTCACCATCTTATTGCGTCTTGTTCCATTAAACTCAAGCCAACAAATTATCTTATATGGAGAACACAAATGTCTCAGTTGATTCAAGTGATAAGATTAACCTATCTCATCACAAAGAATGAACCAACAAAAAGTACCTGTTCCATTGGACATACTATTGATAAAGTTGTAGCGGTTGAGAAGGATGCAAAAGACAACAACAATATTGATGATTGGGAAGAGAAGGATGTGTTGCTAAAAAGTTGGATCTCAGACTCCTTAACAAAAGAAAGCATGTACCTGATTGTAGGTTGCTCAACTGCCAAGGAGATGTGAGAATGCTCGGAAAAATCTTATCTTGAAGCAACAAAAGATAAGGAGTTCCAGCTCAAACAACAACTGCAAAGTGTTAGGTTAGGAACCAAAAAGATTTGATTAATATATTAAGGAATTCAAAGGCATATGTGATGGCCTTACAACCATTCACAAGCCTATGTATGAATTAAGATAAAAAAAAAGTAACTAATTTTGCTAGAAGTTTAGGTCTCAAGTACAAGACCTTCAAGACTTTCATGCTAGGTAAGACACCATATCTCACTCTTAATCAATTTGTTAATGCTCTCAGGGATTTTGATATGAGGTGGATGAAAAAGAAGTGCCACAACAAAATCATAACGTGGCATTCTCTGCCCAAAGGGGCAGGGGGAAGAGGAAGCTACTCTCAAAGAAGAGGAAATAATAACTTCAATTTCAGAGGAAGAAGCTTTAAGCCTGCTAGACAAGGAACAAGTTCTTATAACAAATATGGACCAAGTTCTCATAACAGTCCTTCAAGTGAAAGTCAAGAGAGGAACAATATTGACAAGTGCAAAATTTGTGGTAGGAATAACCATACTACTCTTAAGTGTTTCTATATGTGGGACTACTCTTACCAAGCTGCAGATAAGCTACCACAAGCATTAACTGCTATTAGTCTACAAAACACTACCAATGACACCTTGTATGTGGACTCAAGAGCAAGTAGTCATATGACATATAACTCAAGTATTCTAACTGGTCTTAAACACTACAATGGACCAGATAAAATCATTATTGGGAATGGATCAAAGTTAGACATAACACATGTTGAGAACATATCAAGATCATGCCTAAAGTTAAGAGAAGTTCTTGTAGTTCCTAAGATAAATAAAAATCTACTATCAATTAGTAAACTTGGAAAGGATAATTGTTGCACTTTTGAATTTGATGAAACTAACTTTGTGTAAAGGACAAGAAGACAAGGTCACTACTGGTCAAGGGATGGACTCTATGCTTTGGAAGATAACAGTCTCTTTGTTAAACTGTTGCACACGATGGGAACACATCAAATAACATGTGGCATATTAGATTAGGACAAGCTAGTTTGAAATCTTTAAAAGTTTTGAGTAGTAATAACTACATCAATGTTAGTAATTGAAATAAAATGTCTACTGTTTGTTCTAGTTGCCAGTTGGGCAAGAGTTGTAAACTTTCATTTGGTTTGAGAAATAAAATTGAGAAGGAACCTTTATCGAAAATTCATTATGACTTGTGGGGACCTGCTCTCGTTGAATCTTCTCAACATGTGAAATATTTTGTCGGTTTCATAGATGATCACATAAGATATAGATGGATTTATCCATCGAAAATGATATCTGAATATTTTGAAGTCTTTGTAAAATTCGAGAAAATGGTGAAAAATAATTTTCTAAAAGAATTAAGATATTTCAATGTGATGGAGGTGGTGAGTTTATCAAAATAGACTTCATCAAGTATTTGGAAGATTGTGGCATAATGAGACATATTTCATGTCCTAACACACCTGAACAAAATAGAGTTTCAGAAAGAAAACATAGGCATATTATGGAGTCTGTCTTAACTCTACTACTTCATGCTAACCTACCTTTGTTTCTATGAGTTAAGACTTCCCTCACTACAGCGTTCCTCATTATTAGATTGCCCTCCTCATTCCTAAAAATAATGACTCCATTTGCTACGTTGGTTGGAGAGCAACCTGGTTACAATAGCCTAAAAGTGTTTGGGTGTAGATGTTTTTCATATATCAAGGATAACAACAAATTCAGTCCAAAGACTTACCCTTGTGTATTCATAGGGTACAAAAACTTACACAAATGATATAAATGCTATCACCCCCTTACAAGGAGGTTGTATGTATCCAGACATGTGTTTGATAAAAACCCATTACCCTATGTGTCTCCAAATCAATCTTAGACTAACATTGATATCTCACCTCACCTATGCTACTTTTGTTGAATTTTGCTATAAATTGTAAGCACATGATAATCATAATTCATGGGAAGTACAGCTGATAGTACACAAGTTACTGGTGAAAATGCTACTACAATAACCCATATACTCCTTGATGATGAGAGTGTTATTGACTCCTCAGTTGAAGGATCAAATGATGACCATGAGAAATAGGTCAAAGTGATGATACACACAGAGGTAATGTAACCCAGATTGATAAGGCTCAAATTGCAGATTTAGGATCTGCTAGTGATAGTAGGGAACAAGTTGCACGTGCAGGTCTAGTCAATGGTGATTTATCAAATCCCACTTTCTTTGTGTCTAATTCACAAAGAATACATTTCGAAGTTGGCTTCTCCAAGTGGAATATGCTTAGTCATCATCAACATGAAGATACTACACTACAATCAACTACTTCAGTTGATGTACATCCTGCACCATAAGGGCATCATATGATCACCAGACATTAGGCAAAAGAAGGACACCTATCATGTGTTGCTCACAACAACAACAAGATCTTGAGGGAACCAAATGCACTAAGGAAATACTAAGCGAGAGAAAACTCTATATACAAATACATATATTTTCGTTCTATACACTTATAATTGTACAAATGCAGATCTTTCCCTACCAGTTCTCTTTTGCCTTTCTCTCTTTCTCGTTTTATACAAACACAAATTATACAAATTACAATGTATAATTTGTGTTGTATAAAACGAGAGAGCGATTTGATATACAAATGTTTTATTTCGATTCAATTGTATACAAATTCAAAATTTATGCAGATATACAAACACAATCATTAATACATATACATAGTAGTTACATATATATAATTATCTAACCAATATACATATACAATTGTTGCTCTTTCATACAAACAAGAAGCTCGCCTGTGATTTATACAAATTTGATGCTTCATAGCAAACTATGGAGCTCAAATAACAAAACTGTAGCTATAGAGCGATAATATGATTTTTATGTTTGTTAAATCTAAAATTTACTCTAAAAAATATCTTCCAAACGAAAAAGGGTTAAAAGTGTCCTTAAACTATGTGAAATGAACAAAAATATCTTCCATTTATGGTTTGGTCTAAAAATGTTTTGCAGTTAATACTTTGATCCAAACATATCTTTATTGTTACTTAATAGGTCAAAAACCCTTTTCAAATAATTATATTATTTATTTTCTTTTTAACTCATTCTTTTTCTAATAATATTTTTTAATTAACAAATATTAATCCTACTTCAATTCGGAAAAAAAAAGAAAATTCCTATCTTATTATAATTATTTTATCCTTATATAAATAAAAACTAATCGTGTATTTATTATGATCTTATAAATATGATATATATTATGACATATATTATCCGTTAAAAGAGATATAAAATTATTCTATTTTAATTAATAAAATGAGAGTAAGAAAAAAAAATATTTTCTATATTTTTATTAATGTGATTGTAAAAGAAAGAAAACAAGAATAAAGTTCTTTTAACAAAACATTACATTATTCAAAGAGTCCCCCACACATTGAATCCTTTCCCTTTCTTGACCTTACTTGCTATCTTCCAGCCGAAACAAAAACTATTACCCCTTTTTGGATAAGTCCTTTTCCATTTTCGTTCTTCAATTTTCTTGTGATCTCAAAAATCTTTGATGGGGAGATTATTTGTGTTGACTCTTGAAGGCAAGATCTACAGCTGCAAGCACTGTGGAACTCATCTTGCCCTTTCTGAAAACATTGTTTCCAAGGTTTTCCTCCATTTCTGTTTGATCATTCTGTTATTGTGATTTCTTGAAATTGAGATTTTTTTAATTTTGATTTTGATTTATTTAGTTGTAAAAATACAATCTTTGGCTTGATCGGTGGTTTCGGTTTAGTTTATAGAACTTGTTAGGGATTGTTGTTGGTCTTTTTAAGTAATTTTAGATGTATATAAAAATTGGCTACTTTAAATCAGCTATGTGAGTGAAGAAGGTCTCAGATTGAGTAATTTTGCCCTAAAGGAGATGTATTTTTTAGCATCAAAGAGCTGGGTTTTGTGGAGTTGCTGGTTTTGGAGTAAAAGGGATTGTATGAGCATTCTTTGTGAACTTTTAAAAAAATAGTAGTTATTATTGCTGATAACATACCATACAATATTCCTGCTTAATCCAGTTATGAATTAGAGGGGTTGTTTGTTGAGTCTGACACTTGGGAGTATACTTGATTGTCATTTTCCATTTGTTCCATGTCTGTGTGCTAGTGGCTTCAATATTTCAAACTATTATTGTTATGCCCAGTCCATTGATCAGATCTTGGGACTGATCTATTTTCTATATTTTGAACAATTTGGTGCTTGTTTGGTCACTTTATTTTGCTCAATTTCATTGTAATGTGCATTCATGACTTTCTTTATTATATAAGTTGACTTTGTAGGTCAGTCTGTCGTATGAAAAATTCCATATGACTTCTATAGCATAGAATCAGAGCACATTTTAAAGTGTTGGAGCTTTGAAACTACTGTTTCTTAGAACATTCAAATGCTTTTGTATGGAGTAAAATATTGATTCTGCATTTAATTATATTGAAGTTTAATGTTGTTTCATCCCCTAAATAATGTATGTAGTCATTCTGAGTTATGAAGTTATCTAACTCTATGTTTTCCTTCTGATCTTTCCTTCAGTCTTTCCACTGCAGACATGGGAAGGCTTATCTCTTCAGTAAAGTGTAAGTCTCTTTGATTCTGCACATTCAATCATCAGATATGTTTGTGACATTTTCACATGTCCAATCTTTAAACTTGCAGCATGAAAATCACAAGTGCAACTTACAACTTCTGTTGGTTTTATTCTTGTTAGAGTATGAATTACCATTTATTTCCTCTGATTGTTGTTAAGCTTTTCTTGGCATCGATGGGACATGAGTTATTTGTAGCTTGGTTAGATGAACAATGTATTACTACGGTCAAGCTTATCCATACCTCTGGTACAGAAAGATGAAAAAAGCTACCATATAAATCCTCTTATTTGACTTCCACCCCTTCTTTTATTGGTGTGGAGGACACTGTTAAACTAAAAAGTGAAAAAAGATGAAGTATTGAAGAATTCACGTTGGTAGTAGTTAGCCAAAATTTTCATGATTTGAAATGAAAAAAGATTTGTTTTTCAAAAGTTGAGTGCAACTGGAGTATGTGCAAATTATTTGGCTTTTACTCAATGTGGGTCAGATAGCTCTCAGGATCTTTGATTTTGTTATTAGCTCCGAGTCATTATTATTATGGAAGGTCACAACCAACCTAGAATATTTGAGAGCACATGAAAAGTTGTGTACAAGGCAGGGTATACCATGTAGGTTCAGTTTGTTAAAGGCATGGTACTGTATATTTATATCTTCGTACGTTTGTGTTATTGACATTGCCCTCAGGATCTTTGATTTTGTTATTAGCTCTGAGTCATTATTATTATGGAAGGTCATAACTCATAACCAACCTAGAATGTTTGAGTGCACATGAAAAGTTGAACAAGGTAGGCTATACCTTGTAGGTTTAGTTTGTTAGAGACATGGTACTTTATATGTATATCTTCCTACATTTGTGTCATTGACTATAAAATTAGCACCAGAATTTGATCTATTGGAATCACTATAGAACCTAGTGGGGATTTTACCAGACTATTATATCGTGTACTTTTGAGTGTATTTTGCAGGAGTACAAATATTAACACATCAATATATGGAATAAATTCTTACTTGACCTGGGTTATTTTCCACTTGGTAGCAACATTACAATAGTTACATGGCATTATTATATATTATGCTTAACTTGATTGCTTTCCTGTTCAAGAGTTCTGCTCTTCTCAAATCTCTTCATTTCATTTTATCATTTAGCAGAAACATACAAAATGATANTGGCATTATCATATATTATGCTTAGCTTGATTGCTTTCCTGTTCAAGAGTTCTGCTCTTCTCAAATCTCTTCATTTCATTTTATCATTTAGCAGAAACATACAAAATGATAATGCACTTTGTAGTTCTGTATATTCTATACGCCTTTTTTTTTTCTTTTGACAGGGTGAATGTCACTTCTGGCGAGATAGAAAATAGAATGATGATGACTGGTATGCACACTGTGGCAGACATTTTCTGCGTCTGTTGTGGGTCAATTGTTGGATGGAAATATGCGAGTATGGAGTGATAAAATGCTAGACAATGTCGTTTGGCAGTTGCTAGAAGTTTTAGTTGTTCCTAATATAGCAATTCTTTTTTCAGGAGACCGCCCATGAGAAGAGTCAAAAGTACAAAGAAGGAAAATCAGTGCTTGAGCGGTCAGTTGATTACTTCAGTTTTCTTTAGAATTGAGTTAGGAACATATCATAAGTCCTCACTGAGGTACTTTCTTTTATACTCAACAGGTTTAAGATTTGTGGCCCTGATGGAAGCCATTACTGGGATAGTCATGATACTCATGTTGCAGGAAGTGATGCTGATGGTGTTTGATCACCATCCAGAACAAAAATTCTATCCCAAAATGTACATTCTTTAACCCACCACCCCATTAGTTCTTTATGAACCATTGGATTCTTGAATAGCTTAAGCTACTACAACTTCTTTAAGCTTGTCCTCTATTGTGTAATGATAATATGGAAGCAGCCATGGGTTGTGGCAAACTAACATGACCATCTGCCTTTATTTGTTTGCAATGACAAGACATTACTAGTAGCAACCACTCTGCTTTCATTGCTTCGATCTTTCCGTAGTTGTTTGGTAGCTGGATAGAGTTATGCGGGTATTAGTTATGCAGGTATTACTTATGTAGGGTTTAGTTATGGAAGTATTACTTATGCGGGTATTAGTTATGCAGGTATTAGTCAAGCAAGTAGTCTGGACATGAATTTTTGAAATAAAACCAAGACTATAAATTGATTTGCCGTCTACTTTCCCCTTTTCATAACCATCCCATATCCTCCCTGAATGACTACATAGTTCTGGCAACAACAAAATCTTAAAAAATCGGCAGTGAGGAAACAGCTAATACACTACACCGCACCTTACCCCCATCATCACTCAAAACTTGGTAGAGTTCACAGCAGTAAAACAGGTCTGGTATGGTGTGGAGTTTTGTCCAAATGAAAACAGAATGATGTCCATAACTAGCTAACATTTTTGCCCGACAATCATGGCTTTGTTGTTTTATCAACAAAAATATGACAAGGAAAACTCTCCCTCAACAAAGTTCCAGTAGATAACAACTATTTGGCTACAATTAAGATTATTCAGCAGATGTGTAATGACCTATTCTGTCATTTTAGTTGTTTAGGGCTATAGTACCCTTGTGTAGATCTCCGTGGGTCAAGAGTTGGTAGAAATCTAGAAATGGAAAATCGAGTATGAAAATTTGCTAGTGTTTCAATATAGCGGACACTTTCTTTGTAATAACTAGATCACTATTTCAAACTCATTAACTTCTGTTGAGCAGTTCATATACCCAAAGAATCAAATTTATGGGGTTTCTAGGTTCTCCAAATTTATAATTAAGGCTAGGTTCATAATTCTATACTAGAAGACAAACTTTAACGGACTAGGATTGAAAATCGTTCATAATTAACCTGCCCCACATGTTGTGCCATCAAAATAATAACCCTAGGTTTCAATGCATAAAATCCTATGGACATACCTATCAATTCTGGGAGGAAACCGAATTATGGAAGAAATGAATGAACGGAAAGCACTTACCTTAAGAGAGAAAAACCCCAAATCTTGGAAAAATCTCCTATGGGATTCTGTGGTCAAATATTTTACATAATGACTAAGTACGGACGAAAGCTAACATAAAAACGTGAGTTACTGTTTTCCGACCTTCTCTATAGCAAAACTTCGCAACTTCGTTATGATCATGCATGCTTCTGATTTGATAAAATCATCTTTAAATAATTGATTAGACCTTCTAAAATGTAATATCCCATATTTTAAACAAGGACATATTAGTCATTAGCCAAAAAAAAATCAAATGGGCCTTAGCCCATCAGAAACCTAATAAGGGAAAAATTAAATTAAGCTAAATAAATTATTGGAGTTAAGAGTTTTGTCAGCAACTCTTGGAAAAAAAAAGGAAGAAAGAGTACATTCTTGGAGTCTCTTCATGTGAAGGAGCATGAAATCGATTAAAGCAGAGAAAAATAACTAAATGGAGAAGAAGTGGAACTCTTGCTATTTCAAGTATGGATTTCAAGGTAAGTATCTTAACTTAGTTTAAAGATTGAATTTGTATATTCCCTGACTATAAATTTGAGAACTGAGAGTTTGAAAAACATGGGCTTAGAAGGAATAAAGGAAACTCTGCCTGATTTTCTGTAAATTTATGGTAAGGCTTGCTTTGGGATTCTTTCCCCTTAGCGCCGGTCACAGACCTAATTTGGGTCGTGACAAAGTTGGTATCAGAGCACTAGGTTATTCTTGTGACTTATGGAGCACACGTTAGTAGTAGAATCTCAATTATGGTTATGTTGCCGGCCATTTCTATAATCGTGATTCTGCGAGGACGTGATAGGATGTGTCTGTCTTTCTTTCTCATTCCTCTTTTTGTGTGACTAATAGGGTCTACTAGATGAATCTAATATTGTTTATCTTCCTATCACATATCTTGAACTTAGTCGTCCAATAACAAGAATAGTCCAAAGGTCTGCAGACATTAAGGGTCACCTTTGTAAACAACCGTCTCTCCCAATAAGGGGAAGAAACAAGTGGTTGGAAAAGCCAAGAAAGAGGGGGTTATGTCATTGTGAGGAATTCTTCGTGCACCTATGTGATAGGTAATATAGTTTTTTTCTGAAAAGAGTACTACTCTGCACTTTAACAACATGAGAGTGTTACTGTTAGGACACGTATCTTCCTGTACCGAGCAAGATATATTAATTGACAGAGTGAATAGATTCAGGCAACAAAATATAGCCCAAGAGCAGCTCCACGCAACTAGAAGGATTCAGATTTGTCTCAAGAAAAAAGTAGCCTAGAGATTTCTAAAGATAAAACCTCCAAGTTTCTAACAACTCAAAGATCCTTAAAGGTCTTAAAGGTTCTTGGGTGAAATACTTAAAGCTTTATGAGCTCGAGCATGTTTCAGCAAGAGTGTTGTAGTTCTGGTAGCATACAGACGGTGAACGTGATTAATTACATGGTATAATATTGTACTATTCAAAATACCAGTAGGACAACACCAAAGACTTGAGGCGATTCACTAAGTTATTATGGATTGTTTCTGTCTAGACAGTTGAGAATGAGTAACTTAATAAGGAATTTTAAGGAATTTGTTCAAAATGATTCGTTGGAACTAAGATATGACTCCGGATTATTCAATTAGCTAGATATGCTCCCTATTTATTAACTAATGGAGTTTTTTTGAAGGTTTAGAAATTTTTGAAAGGATGGTTAGCCTCTTAGACTGTGCAGTAACCTTGCACACAAATGCTTTACCTACTTTGAGGTCGTTGACATTGCTAAGCACATTTTGAAAAACATGTAAAGTTATAAAAAGAACAACCATGGATTCATGCTAGGTTGAAACTGGAAAAAAAAAAAAGAGAGAGAACGAAATCTCAGGCTTTAGAAAGTAGTGATGTTATACCATGATGAGGGTTCAACATTTACCAAAGGGCATGAGGGAGGAGATATTTATTCTAATTTAGAAATGGTATTGGTAGTGACATAATTTAAAGATGTATTTTTGTGGATTTGCCAAGACCTACTAGCACGATAAATAGAAATTTCTATTGACGTGTGGAGTGCAACCCTTTTGATGCCCCTATATCGTATGACACCGAGGGAGTTCAGAAGAGATAAGTAAATAATTGTAGGTCATATTAAATAAAGGTTCATCAGACTGAAGGTATCACTGGTGTGCTTCGACTACATACTTTTGAACAAGTAACAACATAATAGTTGTCTGGAATAGATTTCATACATAATTGGTTACAACGAGTCATCCTCTTGTTGGAAAATCAATTCCTAGTTTGGGTTATTATCAACTTACAATCAAAGAAAGATGATATTTCTAAGACCACCTCCAATTTTGAGTGCAAATATTATGAGTTCCCTGTGATATCTCTCGGACTGGTCAATGTTCAATGTGCATTCGTGGACTTAATAAATAGGGTGTTCAAGACATTCTGTACAAATTGTTTATAGTGTTTGCAGATGATATTTCTGTATACTCTCATAGTCGAGAAGAACATAAAGATGAGGAGGAATTGGGTACAAACACTGTGAGGCATCGACACTATGAAAATGCTAAGTACAATTGTGTCTAGACTCAATAGCATTGCTCGGGTATGTTGTATCAAATGATGGGATTTTGGCGACACCTAAGTTGGAAAAAGTAGTTCAGAAATGATACAAGCCCACTACTCTTACAGAGAATAACAACTTCTTGATTTTGACAGGCTAACACATGCATTTTGTGCATAGTTTCTTTGGAATAACACTTCTCTAGAAATTACAACTCCACTTAATTACCAGCTACAAAAAAGAAGAAGATGAAGTTTCAGTAAACAGAGGAATATGAATAGATGCTTTTAGAAGCTCAGAATATATATGTTTGATCACCACAACAGTGTTAGCCTTCCAGTCAAGTTTTGGAGGATTCATGATGCTCTGTGATGTTTCGAGGGTGGGATTATGATGTGTTCTCATTAAGAAAGATCGTGTGATAGTTATACTTCGAGATATCTAGATAAGCATGAGCAGGAACGCCCTCTCATAATTTGAAGGTGGTTACAATGGTATTTGCGCTAAAGTTCGGAAGCACTCTTATACAATGAAACCAATGTGAATTATACAAATCGCAAGACCTGAGATGTAAGTTTCAAAGAAAAGAAGAAGATTTGATCCTTAAATTTACACGGATGGACAAAACTACTCTATGTCTATGTCAAATTTTACTATTCGACGTCGTTTGGGAAACAAAGTTGTTTAGATAGATGCTTTGAAAAGGAAATCCATAGGTTATATGGAACATAATGTTCACGTGAAATGACTTTTAGCTGGTGAAGCAGTGGAAGTGTTTGGAGAGTCCAGATAATATAACATCAGGCTTCTTTGTAGGACAGGCAGGCTGGACGAGGCAGGTGAAAATTGCCTAAGTGTGGCTATTTATACAAGGGAAAATAGCTCATGTGAAAGGACTTTTAGCTTAGAATTTGCATATACTCAGGGATACAAGTATCAAATTAGTGTGAGAAACTCAGAGACACTATTTGCTTATGTTCAGCTCAAGTCTTTATTGGTAACACTTATCAAGGCCAACTAATACGAGGATGAGAAGTTCTGTGAATATCGAAATGAGATTCTAGCGGGTAAAGACAAGGATACGACTTTTGATTGTTATGTGGTTTCCCATTTAACATAGATGGTTTAAGGCAGATTATTCTTGAGGAAGTCATAACTCTAACTACACAATAGGTTCGGGATCACCAAGAAGTAATATTTCCTAAGAGAATTATATTGATAGGAGAAAAAAAATGTTGCTATCCTTGTAACATGTTAAAGTTGAGCATCAACGACCCTTAAGATCAATACAACAACTCAGGATCTCTAGAGTGAATATGAAAAGTGTTACCATGGATTTTGTGACCCATTTAACATGAACTCCTAGAGGTTATGACTCTGTATGGTTAGTTGTAAGTCGACTCAATCGGGATATAACGGAGGAATATAGTAGAGATATGCTTGAATGGAATTTTTGACTCTATGAAGTTCCATTATTGTTTATATTGGACGGTAAATCACAATGTACAACATATTTTTGAAATTTGTTTCAGAAAACCTTGACTACATTTCTAGAGGATATGCTAAAATCTTTCGTTCTTAATGTAATTGGAGGTAGTTGAGATGCTTATCTAGCATTGGCTGAAATTGCCTATCACAACAAATCACACTACGCAATAGATGGATCCATATGAAGAATTATGATAGGTGACGTCTTTCTCCTATCAGAAAGTCTGATGTTGGAGACATTAATGTATTGGGACCAGACTTGGTATTGAAAGCTTGGAAAAGGTTCAGTTAGTCAGACAAAAGTTGCTCGCAATTCAAGTAGGTTAAAGGTTTATACATAAAAGAGGAAAGGAAATTTAGAGTACATAGTTGGGGACAAAACCTTCCGAAGAGTCCATCAAGGAATAGCGTGAAGTGATTTGAAAAGAAGAAGAAGAAGAAGAAGAAGAGCTAATTTGAGCTCAAAATTTGTAAGACCATATAAAATTTCTTGACCAGGTGAGAGTAGTGTTCTACCTTTTGAAACCTTCTTTTGAGATGCATTTTGGTTGTTCAGTTTTCTACATCTGTTAAGAAAATGTATATTAAACTCCTCTTGTGTGCTTGAAGCACCAACTATAGAACGGGATGATAACTTAACATATGAGGAGGAATCAATGGCCGCTGTTGACAGACAACGAAGAAATTTTGGTCAAAATAAATTGTGTCCATGAAAATCGTATGGGGGAAACATACCATTGAAGAAGCTACTTGAGAATTGGGAGAGGATATGAAAGGTCAAGTATCCACACCTATTCTGAGTTACAAATGACTTAAATTCGTGGACCGAATTTCTTAAGGTGGGGAGAATGTAATATCCCATATTTTAAACAAGGACATATTAGTCATTAGCCCAAAAAAAATCAGAAACCTAATAAGGGAAACACTAAATTAAGCTAAATAAATTATTGGAGTTAAGAGTTTTATCAGCAACTCTTGGAAAAAAAAAGGAAGAAAGAGTACGTTCTTGGAGTCTCTTCCTGTGAAGGAGCATGAAATCGATTAAAACAGAGAAAAATAACTAAATGGAGAAGAAGTGGAACTCTTGCTATTTCAAGTATGGATTTCAAGGTAAGTATCTTAAATTAGTTTAAAGATTGAATTTGTATATTCCCTGACTATAAATTTGAGAACGGAGAGTTTGAAAAACATGGGTTTAGAAGGAATAAAGGAATCCGTTAAACTCTTATTATCTTACGGTTTGAGTGAGTATGTTAAATGTTTGGACCAAACTTTTGGTAGATCGGCATAAACTGAAGAAGAATTGCTGGACAGTGACATTAGTTCTGTTTATTATAGGGTGAAGTAATCAACAATGAGACTGTTTTGCGGGATCTGAAGCACCAATTTGATATAAATTGATAGATTGAGAGTCTATCATAAAACCTCGAAGATTGGGTATTCTGAATTTAGTATGAATTAGCCTAAACGAAGGAAGTATTATGAGACCGATATGATGTGATTATAGATTGATTGAAGGAAGTCATACAGATTGCCCAAGTGACAGATTTGGTACTTCAACACGAGTACTGTGAGTAGTAATCTTACCACAATTTGTATTTCACAAATTTCATGATTTTTACATGGTTTATAAAGTAAATGTGTTACAGACTGTTTTGAACTTGCATGTGGGACAAGTTTTTTACTGGATATGATACTGAAAAGATTATTTGAGATGATCTCAATCTTA
Source organism: Solanum stenotomum (assembly GCF_019186545.1). NCBI lineage: Eukaryota > Viridiplantae > Streptophyta > Magnoliopsida > Solanales > Solanaceae > Solanum > Solanum stenotomum. The sequence goes on from NC_064284.1 coordinate 26,112,546, forward strand.
CAAGATATGATTAATGTTATTGAAAAGGTTTTACACTTATTTGAGAAATAATATTTTGACAGGTGATTGTTAAACTTTGAAATGATATGATTTGATAAGATTTAAATGCTCTGTTCGATTTTGAAATGCTTCTACTGATTACAAGAAAAATATAAATGGGAGTAGACCTTGATGAATCCCGTAGCTAACGGCGGGTTCATTAGACCTGGTGCACCTTGTAGTTATTGATTACTGATAAAGCCCTTGCTAGTGGGAAGGTAGAACTAGTATACTGTTACTGATATCCCTCGAGTAGGGACCTACTGATATGAATATTTAACTCCTTTATGAGGAGTTTACTGCTATTGGTTACTTCTTAAAGGGAAGGCCACACTGATTACATGATTCATCCTTGGAAACCTCCCAGCTATAAGATTTGATATGGAAATGTTTTTATGAGTTTATTATTAAGTATTTACATTGATTTTGCTTATATGAGGCACATAAGTTTGAATAATATTATGATTTCTGAAAAGGCATTATTTCATCATTTTGATTATTATACTAGCATGTTTTTTGACTTGTCCCTTAATAAAATGGTTGTGGTTAAGTATTGTTACTCATTGAGCTAGCGTCTCACTCCTCGCTAATTGTTTTTACAGAGAACTCAGGTGGTATTAACGAGGATTTCATTAGCTAGAGAGTGTGATTCGGTAGCACCTGCTGAGCCTCGCATTGCTTCGCGTGGCAAGGGATCTATTGATTTGCTATGGTTTATTCAGTTCTTTAAAAACTCGTAGGGTCGCTCCATTCGTCATTCTTTCCTTTGAGTCATGAGTATTTCTTCGTATTGTAGTCAAGTGACTAGTTTGAATTTCTTTTTCATATTTGGAGATAACTGGTATTATTGCGTCAAAGTTAGACCATCAATGGATATTAGGTTTTAGTTTGTAGTTATTATTTGTGTTGTGGATTTCTGAGAGTGGAAAAATTCAGGCTAGGCACAAAAATAAAGGAAATTCTGCCCGATTTTCTGTTAATTTATGGTAAGGCTTGCTTTGGGATTCTTTCCCCTTAGCGCCGGTCATAGACCTAATTTGGGTCGTGACATAAAAAGGTAAAATTATGTGAGTTTGAATACTCAAGACCTTCGTNTTTTACATGGTTTATAAAGTAAATGTGTTACCGACTGTTTTGAACTTGCATGTGGTACAAGTTTTTTACTGGATATGATACTGAAAAGATTATTTGAGATGATCTCATTCTTACAAGATATGATTACTGTTATTGAAAAGGTTTTACACTTATTTGAGAAATAATAATTTGACAGGTGATTGTTAAACTTTGAAATGATATGATTTGATAAGATTTAAAAGCTCTGTTTGATTTTGAAATGCTTCTATTGATTATAAGAAAAATATAAATGGGAGTAGACCTTGATGAATCCCATAGCTAACGGCGGGTTCGTTAGACCTGGTGCACCTTGTAGTTACTGATTACTGATAAAGCCCTTGCTAGTGGGAAGGTAGAACTAGTATACTGTTACTGATATCCCTCGAGTAGGGACCTACTGATATGAATATTTAACTCCTTTATGAGGAGTTTACTGTTATTGGTTACTTCTTAAAGAGAAGGCCACACTGATTACACGGTTCATCCTTGGAAACCTCCCAGCTATAAGATTTGATATGGAAATGTTTTTCTGAGTTTACTATTAAGTATCTACATTGATTTTGCTTATATGAGGCACATAAGATTGAATAATATTATGATTTCTGAAAAGGCATTATTTCATCATTTTGATTATTATACTTAGCATGTTTTCTGACTTGTCCCTTAATAAAATGGTTGTGGTCAAGTATTATTACTCATTGAGCTAGCGTCTCACTCCTCGCTAATTGTTTTTACAGAGAACTCAGGTGGTATTAACGAGGATTTCATTAGCTAGAGAGTGTGATTCGGTAGCACCTGCTGAGCCTCGCATTGCTTCGCGTGGCAAGGGATCTATTGATTTGCTATGGTTTATTCAGTTCTTTAAAAACTCGTAGGGTCGCTCCATTCGTCATTCTTTCCTTTGAGTCATGAGTATTTCTTCGTATTGTAGTCAAGTGACTAGTTTGAATTTCTTTTTCATATTTGGAGATAACTGGTATTATTGCGTCAAAGTTAGACCATCAATGGATATTAGGTTTTAGTTTGTAGTTATTATTTGTGTTGTGGATTTCTGAGAGTGGAAAAATTCAGGCTAGGCACAAAAATAAAGGAAATTCTGCCCGATTTTCTGTTAATTTATGGTAAGGCTTGCTTTGGGATTCTTTCCCCTTAGCGCCGGTCATAGACCTAATTTGGGTCGTGACATAAAAAGGTAAAATTATGTGAGTTTGAATACTCAAGACCTTCGTTTGAGAAAGAAGATGATTAATGTGTTGTCTTATTTCGAGAATGAATGTTCCTAAGGGGGAAAGGATGTAACATCCGGGGTGTTTTAAGATTGTCCGTCGTCTCATGTTGAGAACTTACGAGCTATGTTGCTCGGACTCTTCAAAAGTTCCAATGGGTGCGTGTCGGATTCGCCAAAAGTAGTGTATTTTTGGAGAATCCGAGACGGGTGCAGCATCAAAAGTGAAGAGTCCGCACAACTAAGTTTACGAGTAACTCTAGGGTACTTTTGGACCAAATTATCAACGATAAGGGTATTTGTACCAAAGTATTGATTGCAAGGATAATTTTGTTCATAAATAATAACATTTTTATTCATTTCACATAATTTCAGGATATTTTTTATCTTTTCCATTTTTTAAATGGACTAAAGAGGACAAAAGCAAGTAGCATTAAATTATTCAAAGAGTCCCTCACACATTGAATCCTTTCCCTTTCTTGACGTTACTTACTATCTTCCATCCGAAACAAAAACTATTACCCCATTTTGGATAAGTTCTTTTCCATTTTCGTTCTTCAATTTTCTTGTGATCTCAAAAATCATTGATGGGGAGATTATTTGTGTTGACTCTTGAAGGCAAGATCTACAGCTGCAAACACTGTGGAACTCATCTTGCCCTTTCTGAAAACATTGTTTCCAAGGTTTTCCTCCATCTTTTCTGTTTGATCACTCTGTTATTGTGATTTCTTGAAATTGGGATCTTTTTAATTTTGATTTTGATTTATTTTGTTGTAAAAATACAATCTTTGGCTTGATCGGTGGTTTTGGTTTCGTTTCTAGAACTTGTTAGGGATTGTTGTTGGTCTGTTTAAGTAATTTTAGATGTATATAAAAATTGGCTACTTTAAATCAGCTATGTGAGTGAAGAATGTCTCAGATTGAGTAATTTTGCCCTAAAGGAGATGAATTTTTTAGCATCAAAGAGCTGGGTTTTGTGGAGTTGCTGGTTTTGGAGTAAAAGGGATTGTATGAGCATTCTTTCTGAACTTTAAAAAAAATAGTAGTTATTATTGCTGATAACATACCATACAATATTCCTGCTTAATCCAGTTATGAATTAGAGGAGTTGTTTGTTGAGTCTGATACTTGGAGTATACTTGATTGGCATTTTCCATTTGTTCCGTGTTTGTGTGCTAGTGGCTTCAATATTTCAAACTATTATTGTTATGCCCAGTCCATTGATCAGGTCTTGGGACTGATCTATTTTCTATATTTTGATCAATTTGGTGCTTGTTTGGTCACTTTATTTTGCTCAATTTCATTGTAATGTGCATTCATGATTTTCTTTATTATATAAGTTGACTTTGTAGGTCAGTCTTTCCTATGAAAAATTCCATATGACTTCTATAGCATAGACTCAGAGCACATTTTCAAGTGTTGGAGCTTTGAAACTACTGTTTCTTAGAAAATCAAATGCTTTTGTATGGAGTAAAATATTGATTCTGCAATTAATTATATTGAAGTTTAATGTTGTTTCATCCCCTAAATAATGTATGTAGTCATTCTGAGTTATGAAGTTATCTAACTCTATGTTTTCCTTCTGATCTTTCCTTCAGTCTTTCCACTGCAGACATGGGAAGGCTTATCTCTTCAGTAAAGTGTAAGTCTCTTTTTTATTCTGCAAATTCAATCATCAGATATGTTTGTGACATTTTCATATGTCCAATCTTTAAACTTGCAGCATGAAAATCACAAGTGCAACTTACAACTTTTGTTGGTTTTATTCTTGTTAGAGTATGAATTACCATTTATTTCCTCTGATTGTTGTTAAGCTTTTCTTGGCATCGATGGGACAAGAGTTATTTGTAGCTTGGTTAGATGAACAATGATATTACTACGGTCAAGGTTATCCATACCTCTGGTACAGAAAGATGAAAAAGCTTCCATATAAATCCTCTTATTTGACTTCCACCCCTTCTTTTATTGGTGTGGAGGACACTATTAAACTAGAAAGTGCAAAAAGATGAAGTATTGAAGAATTCATGTTGGTAGTAGTTAGCCAAAAATTTCATGATTTGAAATGAAAAAAGATTTGTTTTTCAAAAGTTGAGTGCAACTGGAGTATGTGCAAATTATTTGGCTTTTACTCTACGTGGGTCAGATAGCTCTCAGGATCTTTGATTTTATTATTAGCTCCGAGTCATTATTATTATGGAAGGTCACAACCAACCTAGAATATTTGAGAACACATGAAAAGTTGTGTACAAGGCAGGCTATACCCTGTAGGTTTAGTTTGTTAAAGACATGGTACTGTATATTTATATCTTCATACATTTGTGTCATTGACATTGTTCTCAGGATCTTTGATTTTGTTATTAGCTCTGAGTCATTTTTATTATGGAAGGTCATAACTCATAACCAACCTAGAATATTTGAGTGCACATGAAAAGTTGAACAAGGTAGGCTATACCTTGTAGGTTTAGTTTGCTAAAGACATGGTACTTTATATGTATATCTTCATACATTTGTGTCGTTGACTATAAAATTATCACCAGAATTTGATCTATTAGAATCACTATAGAACCTAGTGGGGATTTTACCAGACTATTATATCGTGTACTTTTGAGTGTATTTTGCAGGAGTACAAATATTAACACATCAATATATAGAATAAATTCTTACTTGACTTGGGTTATTTTCCACTTGGTAGCAGCATTACAATAGTTATATGGCTGAATACATATATTATGCTCAACTTGATTGCTTTCCTGTTCAAGAGTTCTGCTCTTCTCAAATCTCTTCATTTCATTTTATCATTTAACAGAAACATACAAAATGATAATGCACTTTGTAGTTCTGTATATTCTATACGCCTTTTTTTTTTCTTTTGACAGGGTGAATGTCACTTCTGGCGAAATAGAAAATAGAATGATGATGACTGGTATGCACACTGTGGCAGACATTTTCTGCGTCTGTTGTGGGTCAATTGTTGGATGGAAATATGTGAGTATGGAGTGATAAAATGCTAGACATTGTCGTTTGGCAGTTGCTAGAAGTTTTAATTGTTCCTAATATAGCAAGTCTTTTTAGGAGACCTCCCATGAGAAGAGCCAAAAGTACAAAGAAGGAAAATCAGTGCTTGAGCGGTCAGTTGATTACTTCAGTTTTCTTTAGAATTGAGTTAGGAACATATCATAAGTCCTCACTGAGGTACTTTCTTTTATACTCAACAGGTTTAAGATTTGTGGCCCTGATGGAAGCCATTACTGGGCTAGTCATGATACTCATGTTGCAGGAAGTGATGCTGATGGTGTTTGATCACCATCCAGAACAAAAATTCTATCCCAAAATGTACATTCTTTAACCCACCACCCCATTAGTTCTTTATGGACCATTGGATTCTTGAATAGCTTAAGGTACTACAACTTGTTTAAGCTTGTCCTCTATTGTGTATGATAATATGGAAGCAGCCATGTGTTGTTGCAAACTAACATGACCATCTGCCTGTGTTTGTTTGCAATGACAAGACATTACTAGTAGCAACGACTCTGCTTTCATTGCTTCGGTCTTTCCATAGTTGTTTGGTAGCTGGATAGAGTTATGTGAGTATTAGTTATGCAGGTATTACTTATGTTGGGTTTAGTTATGCAGGTATTACTTATGCGGGTATTAGTTATGCAGGTATTAGTCAAGCAAGTAGTCCGGACATGAATTTTTGAAATAAAACCAAGACTATAAATTGATTTGCTGCCTACTTTGCCCTTCTCATAACCATCCCATATCCTACCTAAATAACTCTCATAGACCATTTAGGTCTACCTGTTCAAAAAATAAGAGATTTTCCATAAATCCCCAATATTTCGATCAAGGCAGTTGCCGAATCATATTACATAGTTCTGGCAACAACAAAAGCTTAAAAAATTAGCAACTTACCCCATCATCACATCAAAACTTGGTAGAGTTCATAGCAGTAAAATTGGTATTGTATGGTGTGAAGTTTTGTCCAAATGTAAATAGAATGAAGTCCAAAACTAGCTAACATTTTTGTCTGACAATCATGGCTTTGTTATTTTATCAACAAAAATATGACAAGGAAAACTCTCCCGCAACAAAGTTTCAGTAGATAACAACTATTTGGCTACAATTAAGATTATTCAGCAGATGTGTAATGACTTATTCCGTCATATAATTGTTTAGGGCTATAGTACCCTTGTGTAGATCTCTGTGTGTCAAGAGTTGGTAGAAATCTTGAAATTGAAAATCGAGTATGAAAACTGCTAGTGTTTCACTATAGCAGACACTTTCTTTGTAATAACTAGATCACTATTTCAACCTCATTAACTTCTGTTGAGCATTTCATATGCTCAAAGAATCAATTTATGTGGTTTCTAGGTAGGCTAGGTTCATAATTCTATTCTAGAAAGACAAAATTTAACGGACAAGAATTGAAAATCATTCATAATTAACCTGCCCCACATGTTGTGCCATCAAAATAATAACCCTAGGTTTCAATGGATAAAATCCTATGGATATTCTTTTCAGTTCTGGGAGGAAATTGAATTATGGAAGAAATGAATGAACGGAAAGCACTTACCTCAAGAGAGAAAAATCCAAAGTCTTGAAAAAATCTCTCTGGGTTCTCTGGTCAAATATTTTACATTATGACTAAGTACTGACAAAAACTAACATATAAACGTGAGTTACTGTTTTCCGACCTTCTCTATAGCGAAACTTCACAACTTCGTTATGATCATGCATACTTTCGATTTGATAAAATCATCTTTAATAATTGATTAAACCTTCTAAAAAGGTAAAATTTTGTGAGTTTGAATACTCAAGACCTTCGTTTGAGAAAGAAGATGATTAATGTTTAGTCGTATTTCGAGAATGAATGTTCCTAAGGGGGAAGATGTAACATCCCAAATGTTTAAGATTGTCCGTCGTCTCATGTTGAGAACTTACGAGTAATGAGTCTAAATATGAGAGTTTTATTATAATACCACTTTTGTTCAATATCTGATTTAAATTAAAATTTTGATTGCAATATATGCTTAATTTCTTCCTAAAATGCCTAAAAATTTATGAAAATTCTTTTGTTCCACTTGAAAATTTCTAACTTCTGAACCTCATATATGATTGGACATGCAAACCGTTCCCGTTTCACATGTACAATCTGTATATATATATATATGTTGTGAGAAATATAAGACAAGAATATTATTGAATTATTGTTGTGTCTACATTATTACACAAAGACCCTATTTATAGACACTACAATACAATCATTTACCAAATAGGATACTATTTACTATTCCTATTTCTATTACTATTTCTCTTCCTATTCATATTCTAAATAGGATTGTATAAACCTATTCCTATTCTAAGTAGGATTGTATATACCTATTACTATTCTAACACTCCCCCTCAAGCTAGTGCATACAAATCATATATATCTAGCTTGTAGCAAATATAATTAATACGAGGACCGAAGAGGAGCTTGGTGAGATATATGCAAGTTGATCACTTGACTTCACAAAATTGACAATCAATCTCAATGTGCTTGGTCTTCTCATGAAATACTGAATTTGATGCATAATGCCGATAAAACATAGAGTGATAAAATTACAGTGTTGGAACTTCCCAAACCAAGCTTGCAAAGACTATTTCAGACCATAGAGTGTCTTACGTAATCGACATACAAGGCATACCATGTGAGAAATATAGGGGAGGAATATGATTGAATTGTTGTTGTGTCTACATTATTACATTGAGACCGTATTTATAGACACTAGAATACAATCCTTTACCAAATAGGATACTATTTACTATTCCTATTTTTATTTCTATTTCTATTCCTATTCCTATTCTAAATAGGATTGTATAAACCTATTCCTATTCTAAGTAGGATTGTATATACCTATTACTATTCTAACATATGTCATATCAACGATCTAAATTTGATATTTTTATTTTTATTTTAATTTCAACCTTTTTGCACACTTTGTACACGATAAGAAATTAACTTTTACATATTCGCATTTGCTTTAACGTAGCTCGAGTCAAAGCAATGAAATTTAATGACTCAAATTTAATCCAAATTTTTGAAGTGTTACATTTAACCTTGGTAGGCCATACCAATTATTGGGCAAAAATATTTGATGTTTGGCTTTCGTAAGATCACAATTCAGATAAAAGTGTGAAGTTTTGTCCAAATGAAAATAATGAAACCAGAATGATGTCCAAAACTAGCTAACATTTGGTTTGACACTCATGACTTTATTGATTTATCGACAAAATATGACAATTTGCATAAAACAACATACTCATTATCCTCAATACAAAAAATTCTCCCTCGACAAAGTTTCAGTAGATAACAACTATTTGACTACAATTAAGATTATTCAGCAAATGTGTAACGACTTGTTTCATCGTTATGATTGTTTAGGGCGATAATACCCTTGTGTAGATCTCCGTGGGTTAAGAGTTGGTAGAAATCTTGAAATGGGAAATCGAGTGTGAAATTCAGCTAGTGCTTCACTATAGCAAACTTTCTTTAAATAGCAAGATTGCTATAACGAAGGAATGCTACATAGAGAAGGTAGCAAAGTTTCGCTATAGTGAAGGTCGGGAAACAATAACTCGTGTTTTTAAGTTTGTTTTCATTCAGACTTAGTCATAACGTAATTTTTTTACCAGAGAATCCTATAGGAGATTTGTCTAAGACTCACTGATTTTCTCTCTTGAGGTAAGTGTTTTTCGTTCTTTCATTTGTTCCTTCCATACTTCGATGTCCTCCCTGAATTGAAAGATATGCTCTTCATAGGATTTTACACATTGAAACCTAGAATTTTTTATTTGTTTTGATTACCGAGAAATCCGTCTGTGATCCACCCTTTGGACCAACCACAGCCTTCTAAGAAAAAAGAAGAAGAAGAGAATTATATTTTTTCCTTGAAACAATACAAAGACATATTTTTTATGCACCAATTTTATATATGTTGCTATCTCATTTTTTTGAATATTTTAAATTATTTATGTTATTTTACCAATAATTTCCTCTATATAATATTATTTACATTTATAAATTTNTTGTTTTCATTCAGACTTAGTCATAATGTAATTTTTTTACCAGAGAATCCTATAGGAGATTTGTCTAAGTCTTGATGATTTTCTCTCTTGAGGTAAGTGTTTTTTGTTCTTTCATTCGTTCCTTCCATACTTTGATGTCCTCCCGGAATTGAAAGATATGCTCTTCAAGGATTTTACACATTGAAACCTAGAATTTTTTATTTGTTTTGATTACCAAGAAATCCGTCTGTGATCCACCCTTTGGACCAATCACAACCTTCTAAACTCGGTGGATAATGGGCCTGCCCCTCTACCCTTCTCCACTTAAATACCGGGCTTCGCTTTGCATGGTGTGGGGCTTGAACCTGCGACCTAAGCCACAAATCCTCCACCTTTTGCCACTTGAGCTAGGCCTTGGCAGCTAGAATTATTATTTTAATGGCACAACATGTGAGGCAGGTTAATTATGAATAATTTTCAATTTTAGTCCGTTAATCATTGTCTACTAGTATAGAATTATAAACCTAGCCTTAATTATGAATTTGAGGAACCTTGAGATCCCATAAAAATGATTTTTCTAAGCATATGAACTGCTCAAGAGAAGTTAATGGGGTTGAAGCTTTATGAATGAGATTGATATGATCATGCAAACCTCCGATTTGATAAAATATTCTTTAAATAATTGATTAGACCTTCTAAAAAGGTAGAATTATGTGAGTTTGAATACCCAAGATCTTTGTTTGAGAAAGTAGATGATTAATGTGTTGTCATAGTTCGAGGATGAATGATCCTATGGGAAAAGAATGTAACACATTGGGTGTTTAAGATTGTCTGTCGTCCCATGTTGAAGACTTATGAGTAACGAGCCTAAATATGAGAGTTTTATTATAATATCAATTTTGTTAAACAACATTCGATTTAAATTAAAAATTGATACCAATATATGTTTAATTTCTTCCTAAATTGCCTCAAAAAATTATGAAAATTCTTTAGTTCCACTTCAAAATTTATAACCTTCTAAACCTAACATATGATTGGACATGCGGACTGTAATGACCCTAAAGGTCATTTTTGGAAATTTTCATAAAATGACCGTTTTACCCCTCCCGATAATTGCCCCGAGTCCTAATTGTTGTATTTTCGAAGTTGGTTTGAAGGAAAATTGATGAAAAGTTGAGTTTTTGGAAAGTTGAGTTTTTAAGAGTTAAAGTTTGGTTAAAAGTGCTATTTCGAGTCATTTGGAGTTTCGAGACTCGAATCGGATTTTCGTCGATTCCAGCAGTTTTAGAATGTCGAAACNTCCAATAATCCCAATGCGTAGCAAGCCTCCTTATAAGTATCATACTGGACTCCATTAATTGTTCTTATGCTTTCAAAGGAAGTGCTTCCTTTCACAAAATTAAGTAGGATTCTCATGTAAAATTGTTCTCCACTTGCAGGATGTGCGAAGTAAATTCTACCAACTGACTTCTCCTTTTTTCTTCTAGTCCATCTTTTACCTGTTGCATCCCAGACCCAACGCGTAGGGAAATCTTAATATGTTAGGTCTCGCGCATCCTTATATTCTTTCTTTGCCTCAAACCATTCCGTGAATTTTATTTTTACTATATCAGGTCTGTTTAGTATGCTTTCAGGACACCTTTCTTCTTGGAATACTATGGTGTTTTCTCCCTATAAATGGAATGGCAAACACTCAACTACTGGCTCTCTATGATGTATGTCAAATTTAAAGATCCTCTAGCAAGCTTCTGTAGCTGATATGTATCTACAATCTAGATATCTTTTGATCTCATCACGTTCTGTGGCAGTATCTGAACATTCTATACATTCTTGAAAGTTGGAGTAATGTCCCCATCCTTGATAATGGGTAAACTACTACCATTGACAATATGTATTTGTGATGGACCTTGATACTTACAAACATTTTTTAGGATGCTCGTTGAGTTGGTCATATGATTGGAAGCGCCTGAATCAACAATCCAAAAATTAGATGTAACATTATTACCTTGTAATCCCAATACTGAAAGGCTGACATGATCATTTGTTGTACCATTTCAGGAGTAAGAACTTGTCCTGAAGATGCGTTATCAATAGTGAAACCATTTATCCCAACGTGAAAAATATTGACCCTACCATTTTGAGGGTGCGTGGGACACTCTTTGATAATGTGTCCTTGTTGTTTACAATAATTACAGAACTTCTTGTTACAATTGCTAGCAATATGACCATATTCCTTGCAACTGTAACATTGAGTTCTAGTCATATCTCTGCCATTTCCTTTACATTGAGCAGCAAATGCAACAGTGGCATCATTTTCTGTCTTGAAAGCGTTTTGTGTGACAAGACGTTACTCTACGGGAAGTAATTCCCTAAATCAAACATCCAAAGATGGAGACGAGTCACGATTCATCAAATTAGAGCAAACACTCTCAAAGTCGAAACGTAATTTCATCAAAATTAGTCTCGCTTGCTTTGCTCATGAACTGCTTGAATCACAGATAGAGATTCAGTAGATATTTTGGCATATACAATATCTGTAAATTCAGCCCATAAGTTCTGAAATTCAGAAAAATAATCCTAAATAGAAAGACCTCCTTGAGAGTAATTAGCAATTTCGTACTCTAACTGAAAGCATCTTGCACAATTATCTTGGTTGTAAACCTTTTGTAAGTAATCCCACATGGCCTTAGTTGTCTTGTACAGCCTGAGATTAAGAACAATTAGAGGTCCAATCGACCCTAAAATCTATGTCATCACCCGAGCATTTTTAATCTTCCATTCACCTAGCTTTGTCGGATCAGTAGGAGTAAAATTGCTTCCAGCTATATGGCCCCATAGTTCTTTGCTGGTGACAAATAACTAAAATTAAAACTCCCAAGAATAATAATTTTTTCCAGTGAAACGAACACTAAAAGATTCAAAGTGATGTGAATTCATGCTTTTGAATAGCTATGAAAACTACAAAGAATCAAGAAAGCACCTAGAATGACCAAGAACAAAAGCCCTTGGTAGTAGGACTAGTTGTCGACGAACAATCAACCAAAAACCAAGATTTTCAATTTTTTTTTAGAAGAAACCACAGATGACTCTATGAAACAAGACAACCAAGAGAAAGCCCTAATACCATGTTAATTTTCTGCTGATGCCTCTCAAAGTGAGAGAGTCTTTCCATTATATAGAGAGTATAAAAATTACACATATCTAAAGATCTCTCATCTCTATCCCTAAAGATCAACTATTCTATCTCTCTAAATCTGCTTTTCAATCCCTCTAAATCTGCTTTGTTATCCCTCCAAAACACATTCTATCACAATATTTATTTCTCTGATTCTACAACAAATCTATTTGATAATACTAATTTATAGCACTATATAATTACATTAATAAATACAATTATTTAGATGTCTATCATGCCAACAACCCAGTGGCGGAGCTAGAATTTTCGTCAAGGGTGTTCATGCTTTAGGACAAGTAAAAAAATAAACCTTGTTGGTCAGATTATAAAGATTGGCTATAAAATAGTCATACCTGAATTATTAATTTCTACATAGTGCTCCAAGTTGTTCATACTCTTTACCTGTTCAATATAAAATTAACCAACTATCCAAAATGAAAATTCTTAAAACGAAAACTTACAAAATATCAATGTATAAACTAACGAAGATGAAGTACGACAAATATATTGACGGATAGTTTCATACACACCAAAATATGTAAAGTGGTAACTACAACTGCACTTGACGACACTTCATCTCTTAAAATGTTTTCATAATACACTCATTAGAAACATCTTTAAATATGTTTTTTCTCTACATAAGACACTATGCAACCATCTAAGAATTCATCATCCATTCGATTTTGCAAGTCATTCTTGATAATCTTCATTGCCGAAAAATCTCTTTGAACTATAGCAGTGACAACAGGTAGAAGCAAAGCAAACTTCACTCAAAGAAATACAAGAGAATAGTTTAAATGCTTCTTTGTCTCAACCAACTTTCTTGAAAGTTCCCCAAGTCCACCCAAATTGGAGAACCTTTCATCATTATCACGAACATCAATAATGTAATTAACAAGTTGATTCTCAAGAGCTCTCATGTTGGACCTATCAAAGTCATCAGGATATAATTCAGCCATTCTCATTATCTTATCTATGTCAAAACTAGAAAATGAATCAATTGGATTCAAGCAAGATACTCCATTAAGAAAATCACTTGTCACCTCATTGAAATGGTCATTAAGTTCTTGTAGCTGCCAATCAATGATTTTATAAAACACATCCACACGATAATGGTGAAAAGTAGTACAAATAACTACTTTACATCGTGATCTCCCAACATTAGCATATGGATCATCAAAATTAGGTAATGAAATGCCATGCTTGATACAAAATGCTTCTACCTTTTCTTCAAGTGAATCCCATCCCATATTTTTTTAAGAGAGGATCCCATTCATTATCTCTTAAACAAGAATCATAGCATTTGCAATATCTTGCTCCTTTTTCTGTAATGAAACATTAAAATCATTTGTGATTCCTAAAACATCAATCATCAAATGCAACAAAAAAATAATCTCAAACGTTTGACAACTTATAAGAAATCCCGATGCGCTTGTTCTTTCTTCCAAAATACTTGCATTTACAACAAGAGTATCAAGTACATCAACAATAGAGTCAAAGCTACTAATAAAGTTTTCAAATGACTTGTAGTGAGATCCCCAACGAGTATCACCAACTTTAACAAGACCAAGTTCTTGATTCAACCCTCTACTCGTTTCTAGTTAGCCCATATCCACTGCCATTCAGAGATACATTTTTTGAGATTCTAAAAAATTATCCACACGTTTAAAAGAAGCTCCCAACATATTCAAAATATTTGAAATTAATAATATAAGTTCACCAACTTGAACATACTTTTTAGAAACCGCATCAAGAGTCAATTGAAGTTGATGAGCAAAACAATGAACAGAATGAGCCGGTCTACTTTCTTGTCTAATCAACGTTTTAAGACCACTTAGATCACCTTGCATATTGCTTTCCCCATCATAACATTGCCCACGTACATTAGATAAAGTTAAAGAATGGTGAGGAAGCACATCTACAATTGCTTCCTTTGGAGATAAAACACTAGTATCTTTACTATGAACAAGTCCAATAAATGCCTCCATCACAAACCCCCTTTTGTCAACATATATTAGACAAATAGCCATTTGCTCTTTGCGTGACACGTCTCTAGATTCATCAACCAATAAAGCAAAGTAGTCATTATTTATATTCTTTATTATAGCCTTAACTGTTTCAATCTTACACGCAGTCATGATTTCTTTTTGGATATCATGAGAAGTCATTTTATTATTTTTTGAAGCTTATTCTTGTCACGCCCCGAGCCTACATTCTGGGCAGGACTGGCACTCGAGAGCCATTGTTGGCCCCAAGCGAACCCTTGGCCTGACTTACTTTCTCAAAGAAAGACTTAACTCATGAAGAAAAATACTTTTAAAGTAAACCGAACTATTGAATAAACACTTAGAATGTATAAAGATAACATTCACTGGCCAAAAGTGGCAACTCAAGTCTCAACCATTAAAACAGGAAATATAAACTCAATAACTAACATCTGACTGTCTATGAAGGCTTTAAAACAACTGAGATGGATGTCAGGACAAACCCCATGACATCCTAATGAACTAATAAAATAACTTAAAGCAATAAAAAGGAGTCCTCCGAAATGCAAGGAGGCTCACCAACTGACTCTGGAGTGCTCACTGGATCAACGATGCGCTGGATGCCGATCCTAGTTACCTGTGTCTGCATCATAGTAAGATGCAGGCCAACTGACATCAGTACATTGAATGTACGAGTATGCAAGTTGGAATGCTAAATACAACATAGGCTTGAAAAGAATCTAAAGAACTTACCTGACTCAACTCAATATAACTGAACTCATTTCAATATAAAGAAGTTTAAAACAAGTGCAATATAAAGAAAAGCTATTTAAAACATGATGTCAACTCTCTGTGTATGCAAAGATACATATAACCCTGAAATGTATGTAAAAATACAATAAACTGTGTATATAAGAATACAATTACTTTTGTGGAAGTTTCTTTAACCGACAACCATCACGTAAGAGCTATTGTGATGATACAATGTTTTACCTTACGCTGTCAGTGCCGACCTATACCTTGCCGAGGGTATCCCAAAAATATAATATTAGCTCTTATGTTTAAAAACATACTTCTTTCTGTGATTTGAGATTAGTGCTAAAAAACTTAGCTCAAAGGCTATCTTGGAAATCAAAGTTTCCTCTTTTGCTTCATTTAGAAAGTGATTACTCTTTTCTTAAAACTAACCCAAAGGCTCTTTGGAAATCGAGGTTTCCTTTCTTGTTTAAATGTGAAAACATTTTAAACCCTTTGGAAATACATAGTCCCCATATACTTTTGAAGAAATGAACTTCAAACTTTACTCTTTAATCTTTACCCAACTTGAACTTTAAGTCTTAAACAAAGTTTAAACATTTGGAAAAGACTTTTTGAAAACTTTAAAGAACTTCTCTTGACTTGCTTCTTAACTTCTAACTTGACTTGCTTCTTAACTTCTAACTTGACTCTTAACTTTCCTTGAATTGAATTATGGATTCAAGGATTGTGATTTGTGATAGGAAAGATCTCATGTTGTTTAGGAATGATTTTAAAAAGCTAAACATGAGAAAAGATCAAGAAATAATTGTTTGAGGGTGGGTCCGCGATGCGGAAGAGTATTTAAATTTTTGGTTCGAAAACAACTTTTGAGGCAGAACGGTCCGTGACCGCTCCGCGATGTGAAATGATTTTTCCTAAATCTGGGGAGCAGGTCTGCGACGCGAAGGCACTGCCCAGATTTGCCCGACGAAATTTCTTCTTCATTTTTCAGCTCTAAACCCTCTAAACTCCATTGGTTCTTTCCCCAAACACTTAGAATCATCTATACCTTAAATAACATCATATTCCACTCAAAAACACAACTAAAAACGTGAATCAATCTCAAGAAAATTCCAATAACACAACCCACAAGGATTCAAACGAACTTCATCAAGAATTCAAGGGATTTACTTTCAAATCAATTTACTTTGTTGAAATTGAATCAAGTTGGGCACGTGGGTGAGCTAACCCAACACTATGTGATTTCACATACCTTGTAGGGATCACCCCCGAAGAAATCCACAAGCTAAACTCGACGATCTTAACGAATCTTGCTTATCTTCTCCTTTCTCCTCTTCTTTTCTCTTCTCTCCAAGCCCTAGCATATTTTGGTAAAAGCGTAAACTGATCTAATTCTGATTAGACCCTAACTTAATTAGCAAAAAAAAAATATAATAGGGCAAGGAAACGACCAAACTACCCTTTCAAAATCCGGATTGAACTTTCCTTATTCCAACAACCCAACTTCCAAAGGGCATAACTCACTCATACTAACTTGGAATCGTGCAAACTCAATGGCGTTGGAAAGATCATTCCAAGAGCTTTCCTACCATATCTGAAAGTACCTCTAACTCATCCTGAGATAGAAGTTATGGCCGTTTGAAGTTGGCGAAAACTCAACTTATTCTAACTTAACAAAACTTCCAGATCTTCATTCTTTCCAGAAATGACTATTTCCAATTATTAACAAAGTATATTGATTTGAAAGTAAATCTCTTGAATTCTTGATGAAGTTCGTCGTTCTTGATGGTTTAGCTAGTGGATTTCGACAAGGGTTGATCCCTAAACAGGTATGTGAGTCTTTCATAGCGTTGGGTTCGTTCACCCACGCACCAAACATGTTTATTTCAGCGAAGTTTGTTCTAGAAAGTTAAAAGTTGATGAATTTTGAATGGATTTCTTGAATTTGTTTTCCGTTCTTGATTTGGGCTGAATTGAGAAGTTTCTGAGATCTTTGAGTCGAGTTTTAAAGATATTTTGAGTTAGGTTCATGGGTACATATGTTGGGTATCTGAATTTTAAGAAAAATTGAGAAGACTAGTCTAGTTTAGGTGAATTGAGACTGGAAAACGAAAGAAGGAAAAAGCCGGGTGAATCTGGGTAGTGGGGCCGCGTCGCAGACTTGCTCCTCAGATTTCAAAAAAATCTCTTCGTGGAGAAGAGTGGTCGCAGACCGTTCTGACTCAAAAAGTATTTTCGCGACCAAAATTTAACTACCTCTCCGCATCGCAGACCCATCCTCAGATAGTGATTTTTTTTTTTATCTTTTCTCATGTTTACCTATCTAAAATCATTCCTAAACATCATGAGATCTTTCCTATCATAAAAAACAATCCTTGAATGCATAATTCAATTCAAGGAAAATTAAGAGTCAAGTCAAGAGAAGTTCATAAAGTTTTCCAAAAGTCTTTTACAAATGATATAATTTTGTTTTAAGACTTGAGTTTTGAGTTCAGTAAAGATTAAGTTGAAGTTAATTTCTTCAAAAGTATATGGGGACTATGTATTCCCAAAGAGTTTAAAATGTTTTCACATTTAAACAAGTAAGGAAACTTTGATTTCCAAAGAGCCTTTGAGCTAGTTTTCAGAAAAGAGTAAATGCTTTCACAATTAAGCAAAAAGGGAAACTAAGATTTCCAAGATAGCCTTTGAGCTAAGTTTTGAGCAATTATCTCAAACCATAGAAATAAGTTATGTTTTTACAACATAAAGAGCTAGTATATTTTGGGAGTAGTATTGAGCACCAATATGGGGGAGAGTTCAGAGAACTTCGAGCCGCCATAAACCATGTAACCACTATGGGTAGAAAAAGGATCATACTTTTTAGATGATTCCTTTAGTCCTTTTAGCATAGACTAGTGGATCCAATTAGTAGTTAAGGTTCTATACCCTCGGCAAAGTATAGGACCGGCTTGGTAGCGTGAGGCAAAATGTTGTATCATCACAATAACTTTTACGTGATGATTGTCGGTTAGAGAAACTCCCACAGAAGTAATTATATTCTTATATACACAATTTTTGTATTCTTATATACACAATTTTTGTATTTTTACATACATTTCAGGGTTATATGTATCTTTGCATACACACAGAGTTGACATCATGTTTTAAACAACTTTTCTCTATATTTCACTTGTTTTAAACTGCTTTATATTGAAATGAGTTCAGTTATGTTGAGTTGAGTTGAGCCAGGTAAGTTCTTCATATTCTTTTCAAGTTTACGTTGTGTTTAGCATTCCAACTCGCATACTCGTACATTCAATGTAATGATGTCATTTATGATGCAGACACAGGTAACTATGATTAGCATCCAGTGCATCGTTGATCCAGTTGAGAACTTAAAGTCAGTTGGTGAGCCTCTTTGCTTTCCGAAGGATCCCTTTGATTATGTTTTGTTTTATTGCTTGCTTATTTCAGTTGTTAGGATGATCGGGGGTCTTGTTCTGACATCCCTCAGAGTTTAGAGGCTTCATAGACAGAGTTTGTTGATGTTGAGTTGAGTTGAGCTAGGTAAGTTTTTAAGATTCTTTTCGAGCCTATGTTGTGATTAGCATTCCAACTCGCATACTCGTACATTCAATGTATTGATGCCAGTTGGCCTGCATCTTATTATGATGCAGACACAGGTAACTAGGATCAACATCCAGCGCATCATTGATCCAGTTGAACACTCAGAGTCAGTTGGTGAGCCTCCTTGCTTTTTGGAGGATCCCTTTGGTTATGTTTTTTTATTATTGCTTGCTTATTTCAGTTGTTAGGATGATCGGGGGTCTTGTCCTGACATCCCTCAGAGTTTAGAGGCTTCATAGATAGAGTTAGTTGATGTTAGTTCATGAGTCTTTACTTTTCCTTTTCAGTTAAGTTGAGACTTTAGTTGCACTTTGGCAATGAATGTTATTTATTACATTCTAAGTTATTTATTGAGCAGTTCAGTGTACTAGTTTAAAAGTATTTATCTTGAGTGAAGTCTTCCGCTGAGTAAGAAAGTCAGGCCAAGGGTTCGTTTGGGGCCATCAATGGTTCTCGAGTGCTAGTCCTGCCCAGAGTGTAGGTTCGGGGCGTGACAAACTTACTTCTCCGCGTCGCGAATCCATCCTCAAATAGTGATTTTTTTAAATCTTTTCTCATGTTTAGCTATCTAAAATCATTCCTACACATCATGAGATCGTTCCTATCATAAAACACAATCCTTGAATCCATTATTCAATTCAAGGAAAGTTAAGAGTCAAGTTAGAAGTTAAGAAGCAAGTCAAGAGAAGTTCATAAAGTTTTCCAAAAGTCTTTTACAAATGATTTAACTTTGTTTTAAGACTTGAGTTTTGAGTTCAGAAAAGAGTAAAGTTGAAGTTCATTTCTTCAAAAGTATATGGGGACTATGTATTCCCAAAGAGTTTAAAATGTTTTCACATTAAAACAAGTAATGAAACTTTGATTTTCAAAGAGCCTTTTAGCTAGTTTTTAGAAAAGAGTAAATGTTTTCACAATTAAGCAAGAAGGGAAACTTTGATTTGCAAAGAGCCTTTGAGCTAGTTTTCAGAAAAGAGTAAATGTTTTCACAATTAAGCAAGAAGGGAAACTGAGATTTCCAAGAAAGCCTTTGATCGAAGTTTTGAACTATTATCTCAAACCATAGAAAGAAGTTATGTTTTTAAAACATAAAGAGCTAGTATATTTTGGGAGTAGTATTGAGCACTGATATGGGGGAGAGTTTAGAGAACTCTGAGCCGCCATAAACCACGTAACCACCATGGATAGAAAAGGGTCATACTTTTTAGATGATTCATTTAGTGTTTTTTAGCATAGACTAGTGGATCCACTTAGTAGTTCAGGTTATATACCCCCGGCAAGGTATAGGACGTCACTGGCAGTGTGAAGCAAAATGATGTATCATCACAATAACTCTTACGTGATGGTTGTCAATTAAAGAAACTCCCACAGAAGTAGTTATATTCTTATATACACAGTTTATTGTATTTTTACATACATTTCAGGGTGATATGTATCTTTGCATACACACAGAGTTGACATCATGTTTAAACAACTTTTCTTTATATTGCACTTGTTTTTAAACTGTCTTATATTGAAATGAGTCCAGTTATGTTGAGTTGAGTTGAACTAGGTAAGTTCTTCAGATTCTTTTCAGGCCTATGTTGTATTTTGCATTCCAACTCGCATACTCGTACATTCAATGTACTGATGTCAGTTGGCCTGGATCTTATTATGATGCAGACATAGGTAACCAGGATCAACATCCAGCGCATCGTTGATCCAGTTGAGCACTCAGAGTTAGTTGGTGAGGCTCCTTGCTTTCCAAAGGATCCCTTTTGTTATGTTTTGTTTTATTGCTTGCTTATTTCAGTTGTTAGGATGATCGGGGATCTTGTCCTAACATCCCTCAGAATTTAGAGGCTTCATAGATAGAGTTAGTTGATGTTAGTTCATGAGTCTTTAATTTTCCTTTTCAGTTAAGTTAAGACTTGAGTTGCCACTTTGGCAGTGAATGTTATTTATTACATTCTAAGTTATTTATTGAGCAGTTCAGTGTACTATTTTAAAATTATTTATCTTGAGTAAAGTCTTCCGTTTAGTAAGAAAGTCAGGCCAAGGGTTCGCTTGGGGCTAGCAATGGTTCTCGAATGTCGGCCACATCCAGGGTGTTGGCTCAGGGCGTGACACAATTCTAACACAGAAGGTTTAATTGCATCACATCTAACAGCATACCAAGAAAGAACTTTAAGAAAATTACCCTTGTTCAATGATGATTCACTCTCGTCATGACCACAGAATGCAAAACCTTGATTCAAGAGAAATCTTACCACTTTGATTGAAGCGTTTAAGCAAACCTGATATTCATGCTTACTTTTATCATCCAACTTGTAAAATATGGCTTGAATGGATTGTTGTTCTCGCATGAGATCTTCACGCTTCCTTTTGGATTGATTATGAACGTTATTCGGTGGATCAATATGTGTAGCAAAGTTATCTTTTATATGTCAATTTGTAAATCCCTTAGTCGAAAATACCACCACCTTGATTGATGTTTTCTCCTTGAAATATAACAAGGCAAACAATAAGCAGCATCCGTACTATTATTGTATTCCAACCATTCACGATCCAAAAAAATAGTTTGAGGAAATTGATGAGTTCGAGGTTGACAAGGACTTTTAATAATGTATGCCCTCCTTATCTCATCACGAAGGTTTGGATGATAATTCAAAATTGGAGTTCTTTCAGCCGGATCAACCTTTAAATCATTTACATCAAATTCTTGTCTGTGGGAAGAGTGAGATGGTTTTTCTATTTGGTCGACATTTTCATCTCGGTGTAGTTGATTTTGATTTTGAGGTGCCAAACTTGTTTTGGGTACTCTAAAATATATTTTTTCAAGCTCATTGAACTCTAAACTGAAACAATAGTCAAGTATGCCATACTTATTAAAAATCAATCCACAATACACCAAATACTTGATCGATACTCGAATAAATAAAGTAGCTTTCAACATAAAAATTATGATATACAACACATGATTAGAAAAAATTAAACTAAAGGAAAAAAGAATTAAGAAATACCTTTACACACTGCAATGACGGTTGAGGAAGAAATATACAATGATTAAAGCTTCTAATTTCTTAAAACTTGCAAATATGTATGAAAATTGAGAAGAGAGAAAGGTAAAGAGTAAAGTTGTAAAAGGTTTTTGGGAGAAGGAGAAGACAAAAAACTAAAAGGAAAAGACAAATAACTATGAATCTATTCTTTTTTTTAAATTAAGAAAAGTCAAAAGAAGACCTTTTGCTTTTCTTACCACTTAAAAGAGGTCACTTTTGTACTTTTTTTTAAGAGAACAACGGAACAAAAAATAAAATATATGAAACGCTCAAGCCTGGGCTCGAACCTAGGCCACAAAAGCCTGAGTTTTGCCTTTTTAAGAGAAAAAACGGAATAACAAAAAATATTAAACAAAACACCTAAACTTAGGCTCGAACTTGGAATGCTGAGGCGGCCTTACACAGCCTTAACCACTGGGCTATCTACCTTTACTTTGTCAAGGGTGTTCAACAATTAATATATATTCAAAAATATTGATATTTAGTAAATATACTCTCAAAAAATTTCCGACGAAGATTGTTCATCTGACCACGCTCGCCAAGCCATAGCAGCTATCACCCCAAAATTATGTTTCACCCTTTCATAGTCATAGGCAGCTTCAAATTTGTCGCCAACAATAGCTTAAAATTCGTCGTCATTGGTAGTGCCTTGGCTAGCTTTTTGTTCCTGGTAGCAAAGAATAGTGATGCTTCAGATTTCTAATTAAAAATATTGTAGAAGGAAGTTGCTTCAATTGACAAACATAAATAAGTATGTGAATATTACTATTAAGTTAATACGGAAAGAGAGCACTAGAGTTAATTGGTTATACAGCTAGCGGCACTAGACAAACCTTAGAATTGAACCTCTGTTGTGTCCATTTATTGAGATCATCTACTTTCACCACACAATCATAATTCAACCATTCGAGACTCGATGTACTTACAAATATTCCCCGTTGAACAAACGTCTTCATTTTGGGGCAATCATCAATCCACACTCTTATGAGAAATGGAAATTTAAGAGCATGATCCGTCAGAAAGAAATGCCCCAGCTTAGGCAGCTTATTAAGACTCAATTCTTCCAATAGAGGAAACAAGGTCATGGTTCCTTCTCCTTGTTGTTCCTCTTTTGTGATCACTTCTTCCATTGATTGACAATCATATATAGATAGTATTTGGAGATTCAGAAAACTTCTGGCCAGTGATGGAGACATCAAGTTTCTCGATTTTCCACAATGTCATAGTTTCAATGTTTCAAGTTGGCTAAAGTAGGCACTTGGATATTGATGAGAGTATATAGAACTTATATTGTTAGTCTTCTTGATATATTGATAATCCAGGCTCGGACAAGAAACCTTCAAACATTGAAGGGATGAAGTAGCAAACTTTATTATTATGTTGCAAATACACTTGGAGCTCTAAATTACTATACTTGTGGATTTCTTCATGTTTGACCTTTTCTACTTAAACAAAACAGTGCGACATTTGAAGAAACTGCCATTAAACTTCATTTTCTTTTAGAGGTAACGATCAATATCACACTGATCTATGTGGTGCGGTGAATGAGATTGCTTCTTTTTTTAGTCACATGTTTCGAACTTGAATGTCTGTATATTGTGCAAATTCAAATTAGTTGGACTTTAATACGGATATTGAATTTAAAAAAGGTCAATAATACATTTAAAATATTACTTCATCTGTCCTATTTTATGTGACACTATTTAACTTGACACGTGGTGGTGGATGAGTTGGTCTTGGAACACCAATAATATTACAAGAAACAAAGTCATTCACACTTAACAGTAGTTAACTGCAAAACTCACGAGGGACCTACTTCTTATCAATATATATATATATATATATAGCTAGAGGCACAAGACAAACCTTAGAATTGAACATGGCTTTATTGAGATCAACTGCTTTCACCTCATCATCATTGTTCACACTTTCAAGACTCGATGTACTCACAAATATTCTATGTTGGACAAACGTCTTCATTTCAGGGCAGTCATGTATCTACACTTTTCTGAGAAATGGAAATTGAAGAGCATGCTCTGTTAGAAAGAAATGCCCCAACTTAGGCAGCCTTAGAAGGTATAGTTCTTCCAATAGGGAAAATAAGGTCATGATTCCTTCTCCTTGTTGTTCCTCTTTTGTGATCACTTCTTCCATTGATGGACATTTTTCTATCCATAAACTTTGGAGATTTAGAAGACCTCTTGCCACTAATGGAGACATCAAGTTTCTCAATTTTTTACAACAAGATACATACAATATTTGAAGTTTGCTGAAGTATGCAGTTGGAAGTTGGTGAGAGCATAGAGCATTTATGTTGTCAGCCCAATAGATATATAGCTCTTCCAAGTTGGGACAAGAAACCTGCAAACATTGAAGTATCAAACTTTGATGCAGATATACTTTGGAGCTATTGGAAGAAAACACTAGGTCATAAGTGGAGAAGCCAAACGTACTTACACATTTATATATTTTNTTAACAAAATAAATCTCTCAACTCCAACAAATCTATCAATTAATGCCACATAAATTGGGACATGGCAAATAACATATATTATTTAAAAATTAGGTTCAAAATGTACTATAAAATACAATAATTAACAACTTAATATATTAAAGAAACATATAAAAAAGGGTTAATATTTGAAATTCTGCGTGTGCCATATAAATTAGAACAAACAGAGTAATAAATATTATTTTCAAAATTGTGTTAAAAAAAGTACTGCAAATCACAATAGCTAAAAATTTCAAATATTTTTAAAATCATATAAAAATTTCAATAACTTCTCAAATTCCATAATATGACATAAATTAAAATTAAAAAAATAATATATATTGGGCCCCGTGCTGGCACGGGGTCCTATATCTAGTATATATATATATATATGTGGTATCATTAAGGTTTCTTGTTCACACCCTACTCAATAATCATTAATAAAAAAAAAAAGCTGAAAAGATAAAGTAATTAAATTAGTTCGGCATGAGGGGGGAACGAAAAAAATAAAGAAATGGTAAAAAGGAAATAAAGTTAAATCATTAAGTAATAGCTAAGAATTATCAATTGGGAATGCGGGTAATTATTTACTATTAAATGGGTATTGTTGTAGTTAGATTAAGATGGGGTATATTCGGGTTATTAGTTTCATTTTAATGGGTATTTGATGTAGTTTTCCCTAAAAAAAGAGTGAGATAGATTTTGAAAGCCACGTGACATTTTTGAAATTAAAAAATTGGTATTATATATATATATATATATATGAATATTAATTAAGTATATATTGATATGTTAATGAAGAGGGTAAATATGCTCCTTCTATTAGACAGTAGGGTATATATGCACCACTTTATTAGCGAGAGATATATCTGCTCTAAATCACAAAGTTAAGTAGTATATTTGCTCATTTTTCCTTAATTCAATGAATAATTTGGGTATCATACATCTGCTTGTAAAATTTATCATAGATGCCTATTTTTATTTTTATTTTGGCAGATACGAAAGGGTCAAAATGTCCTTTTTCCTAATAAATATATTATTTATTTTCTTTTTGAACATTCTTTTTCTAATAATATTTTTTATTAACAAGTGTTTATCCTACTTCAATTCGGAAAAAAATTGAAAATGTTTATTTTATTAAAATTATCTAAATAAAAATTATTGATGGATTTACTATGATTTATATGTATATTGGTATATATTATCCATTAAAAGGGTACATGAAATTATTTTATTTAAATTGATAAAATGAGATTACGAAGAAAGAAGTTATTTCCTACATTTTTATTAGTTAAAGTGATTTTAAAATAAAGAAAACAAGAATAGAGTTCTTTAAAAGTAATAATTTTATCTGGAATAAGATTTGTTTAAAAAGAAAAGAAATAATTTATTTATTCGGAAAATGACATTTTTGACCTATTTAATAACAATAGAGACATTTTTGGATCAAAGTATTAATAGCAAGGGCATTTTTTGACCAAAGTGTTGAGGGCAAAATCATTTTTTAACCAAACTATATTCATAATGTGAATCAAATGAAACTAATGATCCCTTTTCAACTTTGACAGGACAAGTCAACATAAATTTTCTTCCACCAAATAATGCTCATGTAGGTGGCTGGATTTACAGGTGAAAGAAAGATGCCAACCATGATGCAGAGCTAACAACAAAATGTTATAAATTGGACAATCTAGATGGTTATCCACAGATAGCAAGAATGTTATCGACACACTATGGTACCTCCGGTTTCACTTGCCTTGTCATGATCAATTTACAACATACAACTTATGCTAAGTTGGTACCTCAAGAGTTAGTTCAATAGGTTAGATTCGAAAGAGAGTTGAATGTTTTTATCTGTCATTTAAGTCTCCATTGTAGATCTTGCACAATCTATGACTTCAACCAAGTTTATGGAACACTAAATTGTTCTATATTATATAGATAAGGCAAGAGACAACCCATGACCTCCCAAATTTTATAACCCAACGTGTTTGACTAAGCTTTTGGCAGAAAAAAATTATTTTTGGAGAGTAGCAAAAGCTAAAGAAAATGTAGTTTTTCACCAAATGCACTTTTGAAAAAAAAAACACCTAAAACCACTATATATGGACCTTACGGCTAAAACCAAATCCTTCTCAATGCTACACCAAATGGTATCTGCTAATTAGTAGCCTTTTACCTTTTCCTTACAAAAAGGATGACGGGCCCTGGGGTCGGTGTTAGAAAATCCTCGAGTTTAACTTCCTACCGTTGGTGTTTTTATGGATGAGTGCTTGAAGTTAAATTACATCCAGGGATATCATTGAAAATCTTAGTAGTATTTTAAATTTTATCTATAAAAAAAAATTTAAAACAAGATTTATGGACGTCATATCATGGTCTAATATGTGTGAATTACTCTCTATACAATAACACCATACTAAGCAATTTTTATCCACCTTTCCCTTTATTTATATAACAAATCAATAACACAAGCAACTACGCACCTCATATTTTCTCTGACAAATACTCTCAAGCTCTCTCCAAATACTCTCTACAGCTTTATCCGAATTAATTAAAACAAATACAAAATTCAACCTTTTCGCCTATTCTTTCTCAAAATGTCTGACACTTATATTTACATAAAAATTTAACAATTTCAACAATAATCTCATTAATTAAAAGAATTAAATGAACATCACAGGCAATGAAAAAAGTTGTACAATACACTTATTATTTAATTTTAAAATATTGGCGTTGATCTACATGATCGTGAAAACTTATATATTTCTTTACACCTTTTTATTTACTATAGTTCCATAATAAATTCATAACATATCTTTCATAATAAATAAAAAAACAATCCAAATCCCCAACTATCCTCCAATTATTTACAAAATCTTCACATTTAACTTTACACAAATATTTAACAAATTCAAATAATTAATTCATCATTTAAAACAATTAAATGGTAGCACAACCAATAAATGAAAAAAGTGGTATAAATACCACAAACAAAATAATAAACATCCATACACCATTTATCTTCATAGTCACCATGTGCTCATACGGATTAATTGAGGTTAGTTTTTCAATGTTCAATATTATTATATGAAACTTATCTTTTATTGCAATACTCTATCCTTAGTTTGACTTTGACAAATACATATACAGAAGTACCACAATGGATAAAACAAATAAGGATCACCCCCAAATAATCAATTCAGATAATTGTCAAGGTAAAATATTAATGATAACATTTATAACTATATTAAAGTGCTCTTCTAAACATTTATTTTTTAATACAGATACAACTGAAGAATCAAGCAAATCAGTTAAAGTGATGTATGAAAATATTATGCAAGAGCGAATTGCATATTTCAGAAAGGAACAAGAGCAGTTGAACAAATATATATACAGAAGAGCTTCACAAGATCAAGCCAACAAAGAATGACATGACGTTTTTCATGTATTGGCTTCTATGTAATAAGGAGATGAAATAATTTATGATTAGAGAATATATTCTCTAAACAACAATCTAATAAATAATGATAGGCCGTTGTTGATATATTTCTTTATATATTTTAACAATGAAAATAAATATTTTTTTAATAGAATATATATTCTGACTTATTCATTAACAATGTATTATTCTCATTAAATAGATATTAAATTTGACAAGTTTCATTATGTATCATCATTTCAAATGTAAAGATAATGATATGCTCAAATAATATAATCATATAATTAATCCAAAATAAAAAACATCCTAGCACATATCTATTAATCCTCGCGCAAAGCACGACCATGTTCCCTAGTAAATAAATAAATGTGATATATCAAAAGAAAGTCTCCAAATTCATTCTTCCTAAAATAATGTCTAAATTCATTTGTCCAAATTCATTCTTATAAAAATACTAATTAAGTACTATCTAAATCCATTGTCTTTAAATTTTAATAGCTTTCAGAATGAGTCTTTACTTCTTTCATTTGTTAAGTTATTATGATTTTTTGATTGTCTTAATAACAAATGATCAGTCTACTCATTTCATTCATTAATTAAGATATTGAATAGCAATTATACTTTGTAATTGTGGAAGTGATTGATTATTAGATCATGAGCCAACAAGACATTGATTCATCACCCATATATAGATAACAATAACATATTCATTGTGATCTCATATATAAAGAAGAAGAATATGTACACAGACACTATTCTTATCTAGACACTACTCTTATCTATATTATGTGTGGGTATGTAGGGCCGTTGAAAAATGAGATTCTAAAAAATGGATTGTTTATTTTATTTTTTATTATTTCATAAATCTAATTTTTACGTTTCTAATTAATCGTCTACCAGAGTTGTCAATCTAACTATATCGTTGAGCGGAGATAAATTTAACAATTATGGAGCATTACGCTCTCTTCTCGGTTTTTTGTCAAAAATAAAGGTTCATTTGTATTTACTATCTAGGAAAGTGATATATCGAGTTTACCTTGCTAGACTAAGAAACCAGAAGAGAGCATAATGCTCCGATCCGTAATTGGTTAAATCTATAAATCTCCGCTCAATAATTTAAGCATCACATTTGTCAAGGAGTATTTTATCTCCAATGTAAAATTTTCCCAACAAGAATATAAATCTAATCATATTTCAATACAAATATTAAATATCGAGACAGAAAAAAAATCTCCCACACTTGTTGCAATTTAATAAAGACATTGATATTTCAATACATAATTGTGTTATGTGTATACCATGAGATTCTTGCCCCTGTGATTTGGGGAACAAACCATACGCACTTCACGTGCTTAACACCAAAAATACTGATGAAGCACGTGAAATTAGACCACCTGTCTAATCACATTTTTTTAAAAAATTGTTGATCTTCGATTAAAATTAAATTCACGCATTACAATATCTATTCTTAGAACTAGCATTTGCTTTCCTTCACAACGTTTGCCTTTGTAACGTCATTAATTTCATTAATAACGTACAATTCCATAATATTTTTAATTTCATTCATAACGCTCGACTTTCTAATCCCTGATTAAAAGTGAATGAATACCCATAATTATGACATATCACATTAATTATTACTCCAACTACCCCATTTTTGACATGTCATTGTCATTTCTATTCGTAGAAATCGTGTACTAATATAGAAATATCCTTTTCATTTTATCATTGATTTCACTAAAAATGTTAATTTAAGAAAATGGGTTATTGTCTTGTTCAAATTAAATTACTTGTACTAAACTATATTAAAATGGGGGTTGTATCAATTCAATCCGTTCAATTTTTACAAATATCTTGTTTGGATGCATGTTATTTGTTGTATTGCGTTGTATTGTTAGTTTAAATATAATATTTATTTTAATTGTTACTTAAATTTTAGTGTACTGTATCGTTTGAATTCGCCGTTAGTTAATATTCAAATTATGAATGTGTGACACTATGTAACGATGAAGAATGATACAATCTATCTAAACATTGCATTCATTAAATCAATACAGTACAATACGATACAATACAATATGATACATTACGAAACAATACTTAACAATCATCCAAACAAAGTGTAAGTTTTAATTATTTTATTTGTTCTTTATACGATTTTCAGTAAAAATTTTTTTATATTATTATGGTTATATATAACATTTCAAATAAAAAAATTCTTAGTCTATTTATACTACATATCAACCCATTTATTGTTGAGAAGAATCGAGTAACCTAAGCTAATAAGTGAGCATCTCAATAGTCCACTCAAATTTGAATGAAATGAACCGACTATATTTTCATGAGCTAATTTTATTACGTTAATTATAGCAATCCATTATTCAGACTATGGGGGAGGGGGGGGCTCTATTTGAGATAATTGAAATTCTTGCAAGGTGTTGAATCATGAGCCTAAATTTATACACGTGATTTTACGAAGTCGGCAAATTTGATGTATTGTATACAACAAAAGAAAATTCTAACCTTAAAGAGATAGCCATCCAAGTTGAAGTCCATCAAATATATATTTTATTTATTTATTATATTTTTTTTATTTAAATCACAAAATTATAGAAGAACGTAGTAGACATCACAATTTAAAAAAGTAGAGTAATATGACCATTGCCCCTTAGTTTACCTTTCACATCTCCACTACCCTCAACACTTAATTACGATGCGTGAAAATCCAAATAGCAAGCTATTTTAATAGATCTATTTCTGAAAAAATTAAAATAGTATCCGTATTAAATAAATCATAAATTATAGAAAAATGTAATAGGTACCGCAATTCCAAAAAGTAGAGTAGAGATAGAAGAATGCAGTAGGCATCGCAATTCCAAAAAGTAGAGTAGGGAAACATGTATTACACAAATAAAGAAGGACCATTGCCCCTTAACCTTAAGTCACCCTTCACATCCTCACTCCCCTTAATACTTAATTACGATGCATGAAAATTCAAGTAGCAAGCTATTTTAATAGGCGTATTGAATTGCTATCACGTGTCAGATAAATAATAAATTATAGAAGAATGTAGCATAGTAAGCATCACATTTTCAAAAATTAGTGTAGAGGAACATGTATCACATTACACACCTAAAGAAGGACCATTGCCCCTTAATTCACCCTTCACATCCTCTCTCCCCTCTATACTTAATTACGATGCGCAAAAGTTCAAGTAGCAAGTTACTTTAATAGACCTTCCTCTTAAAAAAATTGAATTTCACATGTCAAATAAATCATAAATTATAGAAGAATGTGATGTAGTAGGCATCACAATTCCAAAAAGTAGAGTAGAGGAACATGTATTACATTACACACATAAAGAAGGACCATTGCCCCTTAATTCACCCTTCACAACCCCACTCCCCTCAATACATAATTACGATGCGTGA
This sequence comes from Solanum stenotomum, assembly GCF_019186545.1. Taxonomy (NCBI): domain Eukaryota; kingdom Viridiplantae; phylum Streptophyta; class Magnoliopsida; order Solanales; family Solanaceae; genus Solanum; species Solanum stenotomum. The sequence goes on from NC_064284.1 coordinate 26,143,903, forward strand.
AAGTTTAAGTAGCAAGTTACTTTAATGGACCTTCCTCTAATAAAATTAAATTTCACGTATCAAAGAAATCATAAATTATAGAAGAATGCAACATAGTAAGCATCGCAATTCCAAGAAGTAGAGTAACATGTATTACACACCTAAAGAAGGACCATTTCCCCTGCCCTTAATTACAATGCGCGAAAATCCAAGTAGCAAACTACTGTAATAGACCTTCATGTGAAAAAATTAAATTAATACCATGTAAGCTATTAATTTACGTATTAGATAAATTATAAATTACAAGCCAAGTTAATATATATTGTCAATTTTAAGAACTTCGTTGAATTTTTTTATTTACTTTATAAAAAAAAATTAAATTCGCCTTGAGGTGACAAGGAATTTGATAGTCCCCTATCAAGTATATTAATTATCAAAAGGTGGATATATGAAGAATGGGATGTATAACCTAACCTCCAAACATGGAAGAGAGTTGAACAAAGAACTTTATTGAATTATTAGAGGGAACATGTATCACACATAGAAAAAGACCTTACCCACACCCCACCCCAACCCCCCAAAAAAAGAAAATTAAACCACAAATATCCAAATGTGCCATTTATCATCCTATAAATATGAACCTTAGCTTTTCCTAGTCCAAAACAAACTCAATACCAACTTCTCCAATGGCCCCAACTTGCAACCAAAACCAAATGCATAGCCAAAATGGTAACCAATTTCCACAAGAAGTAGTAGTTGTTGTGGTTCCATTTCCAGCACAAGGCCACTTAAACCAACTTCTTCATTTTTCTCGTCTAATTTCATCCTACAATATACCAGTTCATTATATTACCACCACAACTCATACTCGTCAGGTCAATTTTCGAGCTCATGGTTTTAAATCAACAAACAATATTCATTTTCACGAATTTCCAACCCCTATTTTCAACTCTCCTACACCTAATAACAACCCTAATCCATCAATCAAATTCCCTTCACATCTTCAACCTTCCTCTCAAATTTCCACCAACCTAAGAAACCCCGTTGCAAAGATTTTACATTCTCTCTCACATAAAACACAAAGAATTGTTATCATCCACGATTCCTTAATGGGGTCTGTTGTTCAAGATTATCGTGATATTCCAAATGCAGAAGCCTACACTTTCCATAGTGTTTCGGCTTTCACAATATTTTTGTACGTGTGGGAAAGTATGGGGAGGTCTTCTTCTATCGACGTTGATATGATAAAAGACCTCCCATCAAATGATGGTTGCTTCACCCCTGAATTTACTAAATTTGTTCGATCCGAACATGAGTATAGTAAGTTTAATTCGGGCAAGATTTATAACACGTCAAGAGTCATAGAAGGTCCTTTTCTTGATTTACTATCTAAAGAACAAATCAATAAAGGCAAAAAACAGTGGGCTTTAGGCCCATTTAACCCTATTACAATCTCAGGGCCCACCCAACAAAGACATTATTCATTAATATGGCTAGACAAACAAGTACCTAAGTCAGTAATTTTTGTGTCATTTGGAACCACAACTTCATTTTCTTATGAACAAATCAAGGAAATTGCAATAGGGTTGGAACAAAGTCAGCAAAAATTCATTTGGGTATTGAGAGACGCGGATAAAGAGAATGTTTTCTTAGATGATTTTACTAAAAAGATCGAGCTGCCAAAAGGGTTTGAGGAGAGAGTGAAAGAAAGAGGGATAGTGGTAAGAGATTGGGCCCCACAACTAGAAATCTTGGCCCATAATTCGACTGGTGGATTTTTGAGTCATTGTGGTTGGAATTCATGCATGGAGAGTATGTCAATGGGAGTTCCTTTAGCCACATGGCCAATGCATTCGGATCAACCTAGGAACACGGTGTTGATAACGAAAATACTAAAAGTCGGGTTGGTTGTTAAGGATTGGGCTCAACGAGACGAGTTGGTAACGTTCGATAGAATTGAAAAGGTTGTGAGGATTTTAATGGCATCAAAAGAAGGAGAAGAAATGAGGAAAAGAGCAAAAGATTTGAGTTTGGGTGTGAAGAATGCTGTGGAAGAAAATGGTGTCACAAAAAATGAATTTGATGCTTTTATTGCTCATATTACTAAAGCAATTTGATATTGTCTGACATATTTTTATGATCAGTAATGTATGCAGTATTTTTTATAAGTCGATATTTGATAAAGTAATTAATAAATGAATATGTTACTATAATGCCATGCAATGTAATTCTTAAATTTATATCAAATATTTCTATTTTGCTTATTACTTTTAAATATATATGCATGTATACAATATAATACTATCGTTTCAATCTTGTTTGTCTTAATTTGATTAGGCATGAAGTATAAGAAAATAAAGAATGTCTTTTAATATTGTGATATTAAATGTATAATGTATTAATACTATCGTTTCAATCTTGTTTGTCTTAATTTGATTAGGCATGAAGTATAAGAAAATAAAGAATGTCTTTTAATATTGTGATATTAAATGTATAATGTATTAAAATATTTTATAATTTTGTGATCTTAATTAAATATGCTACATGGAATGTTTAGATTAAAAAGTTATCAAATAATTGAAAAAGAGACGATCAGACTAAAAAAATAAGACAAATAAACTGAAACGGTAAAATATTTCGACGAAGCAATGTCTCATGATATGTCACGGGATTCAATACACCATAAGCATATTTGCATGTGACGAGATCCAAACTAAACGGATCATTTGTCAGTGGGTTAACTCTAATTTGTTGTTAATAATGTAATTAATTAAGCCCAACAATATTTTTAACTTTTTATTGGATAAATAATGAGAATTTTTTTTTTGCTTTCATTGATTTGAAATTTAGGTCCTTAAAATAATCTTGAATAAGCAATTTTAAAATATAATAATGCTAACTTTAGAACATTATGTCACGACCCAAAAATGAACATGATGACACTCGTCTTATTCCACCAAGACAAGTCAGCCTAACACTCACCCATTACAATAAAATGTGGAAATTTCATAATTAACTCAAAAATACCTCCAAAATCTGGTTGTCACGTGTACAAGCCTCTAAAGCATTACAATAGATTTGAAAGAAAACGTAACTCTCAAATGATGTTGTCTCTAAAATAGAACAATATCATAAATAGGAGTAAGAAGGTCCACTGAGATGACAAACAATTATCTCACAAATCTCCAAGAAGCCTCGGAAAATAAGAGAATGGAAAGTATCACGAAATCCAGACTCGTAACCTACAAAAAATTGTAGAAGCAAGGGGTGAGTACCAAACCACACAGTACTCAACAAGTACACCTCTAAACACAAGCTAAGAGAATAGAATACGGGTACTCCTTACACCCCAACCAAACCTCCACAACTACAACCTGCATAAAACCAGCCTAACCTAACAGTTCACAGTTTACATAGCACCCAATTCAACAACAATCACTTTAACAAATTACATATCCTCAACAACAAACTCAATATTCATCAATCACAACTTTCACAGATAGGCACTTACAAATATCAACAACACACAAGATCAAGTTCATCAAATAGAGGTAATCAAACATCAAGTACTTTTTAACCCATAATAAAACACATAATCATAAAAAATGAAGGATGTCATGGGATGCAATGCAATATGACACCATGAAATGATATGCCTCAGAATACCAATTACTCTCTCAACTGTATATACATGATACTCCTCGAAAATACATCGAGAGTTCATGACCCATGGGGGACTCGCAAGGTCCATATACCTACACGGACGATCTCCACGTGTCTGTGCGGACGATCTCAATGCACTATCATAAATCAAACAAATTTCGCACGGATGATCTCCACGTGCCCAAATTCTAATTTTAACATCTCACCATCCCCAACACGGACGATCTCCACGTGCTCAACTTATACTCAATCTCATGTCAATGCATGTGCACAATATGATTTCAATAAAAGGGATGATGCATCTCAATCAACTATCAATATGATATGTAATCACCTAAATTATCACCAGTGTCGCGCCCCGTTTTCCTCAAAACGGGTTCTGGTGCACGACCTAACAACTCTTTTGGGCTTTGGGTGATTGAAGAGTCGCCACCTAACGAATTAAGGCGCGTTAGGGCACCTATCTAGCCTAACTAAGTCTAGCTAGGGTCAACGAACCAGAGATCAGGATAAGGGTTCAAATTACCTCGAGGGGAAGGTGTTAGGCATCCCTCTAGGTCCACAAATGTGGGTCCCGGCCATGTCTCATGCAATATGTGGGGGTTACAAGTAGCAATTAAGGTCACTTCATTATTTGGTTATTTAATTAGCATGGTTACTAAGTGATAAATAATATTAACAATTCAAGCCATTTTAATTATTTGTTTGATTAATTAAGCATGCGAAAACTAGGTGATAACAATATTAAGAAATTAAGAGCACTTTAATTATTTTAATTAATTAGTTAAACATGCAACTAGGTGATAACATAATATTAAACAATTAAGGAAACTTTAGTTTTAATTAATTAATTGAGCATACAAGACTAAGTGATAGGCCAGCAGATAAATATTAAACAATAAGGAGATAAGCGAGGAGATAGAAATTACACAAATAGGTAAGCAAACAATTTTATTTTTATTAAACTACCCCAAGTAAATATAATTATTATAAACAAATAAAGGGATAAAGGAAAGGGAGACTCTGAAGGACTTTAGGATCAGCACTCGACTTTCTTTATTTCGATCGGTTTCTCGTAAGGACAGACAAAATCAAAGTTTGTCATTTAGACCGAGTCGATGTTATCATCTCCATAGGGCCTAAACTACCCCTACCCCACCACCGCATGCTTTCGTCTCTACAAGGTGCCTATCGTCCCGCTTAAGGTCCAAGAGGCATTGGACTGCTATTAGGGTGAAATTAGACAAAGATAAAATATAATAGGCCCACCTAGACACCAAGTCAAACAAGTCGGACAATCATTTAGCACCTAAGGTCTCACATTGGCCTCTAGGTTTTATTAAACATATTGGCAAACACAAATAATGTGAAGAGGTCGTATATGAGTGTGTGTGCATACAAACATACGAGCATCAAGACAACAACAATGAGTTAAGCAAGCTAAATTATTAACGGACAACTCTAAAAGCATGCAGATAATTGTTTAACTAGTTTTAGTGGTAGCAACAAACTATTACAAAATACAGATTTTAAAGGGGGCAACAATTAATGACATAATAGATTTATTTTATAAACTGATTTTAAAAGTTATCCCATATCCGAGAAATATTTTAGTAGCAGTAGCAGGTTGAATTACTTATTTTAAATTGCAGTCAATTTATTAAAAGTAGAAATTAATTAAAAGCTTATTTTAAATGGCAAAGAAGCATGCAAATAATGGTAATTAGTTGATTAAGAGTGGCAAGAAAATTATACCTAATGCAGAAAACTGAAATTATTTCAGGCAGAATTTTATTAGTATGGCAAAATTAAAGTGACAGATCATTCAAAAAATAGCGTGTTAATGCGGTAAACACTTAGACTATTTTGTGAAATTTATTTTAAGTAGCGATCAATTCAACAAGTACAANTACACCATAAGCATATTTGCATGTGACGAGATCCAAACTAAACGGATCATTTGTCAGTGGGTTAACTCTAATTTGTTGTTAATAATGTAATTAATTAAGCCCAACAATATTTTTTAACTTTTTATTGGATAAATAATGAGAATTTTTTTTTTTGCTTTCCCTGATTTGAAATTTAGGTCCTTAAAATAATCTTGAATAAGCAATTTTAAAATATAATAATGCTAACTTTAGAACATTATGTCACGACCCAAAAATGAACATGATGACACTCGTCTTATTCCACCAAGACAAGTCAGCCTAACACTCACCCATTACAATAAAATGTGGAAATTTCATAATTAACTCAAAAATACCCCCAAAATCTGATTGTCACGTGTACAAGCCTCTAAAGCATTACAATAGATTTGAAAGAAAACGTAACTCTCAAATGATGTTATCTCTAAAATAGAACAATATCATAAATAGGAGTAAGAAGGTCCACTAAGATGACAAACAACTATCTCACAAATCTCCAAGAAGCCTCAGAAAATAAGAGAATGGAAAGTATCACGAAATTCAGGCTCGTAACCTACAAAAAATTGTAGAAGCAAGGGGTGAGTACCAAACCACACGGTACTCAACAAGTACACCTCTAAACACAAGCTAAGGGAATAGAATACGGGTACTCCTTACACCCCAACCAAATCTCCACAACTACAACCTGCATAAAACCAGCCTAACCTAACAGTTCACAGTTTACATAGCACCCAACTCAACAACAATCACTTTAACAAATTACATATCCTCAACAACAAACTCAATATTCATTAATCACAACTTTCACAGAAAGGCACTCACAAATATCAACAACACACAAGATCAAGTTCATCAAATAGAGGTAATCAAACATCAAGTACTTTTTAACCCCTAATAAAACACACAATCATAAAAAATGAAGGATGATATGGGATGCAATGCAATATGACACCATGAAATGATATGCCTTAGAATACCAATTACTCTCTCAACCGTATATACATGATACTCCTCGAAAATACATCGAGAGTTCATGACCCATGGGGGACTCGCAAGGTTCATATACCTACATGGACGATCTCCACGTGTCTGTGCGGACGATCTCAACGCACTATCATAAATCAAACAAATTTTGCACGAATGATCTCCACGTGCCCAAATTATAATTTTAACATCTCACCATCCCAGCACGGACGATCTCCACATGCTCAACTTATACTCAATCTCATGTCAATGCATGTGCACAATATGATTTCAATAAAAGGGATGATGCATCTCAATCAAATCAATATGATATGTAATCACCTAAACTATCACCAGTATACGAGTTCAATAAAGAACACAATCACACATAATAAATCAAGTCAATAATATATCAGGTAATGCCCATATGCTTTGGCATTCTCGAATTACAATCCGCATTCTATAGTAATAAATTTTCCCTTTATAACACTGATACTCGTACCAATGTCCGTCACAAACAATTCTCAACACATCACACACAAACAATTAATCACATTTGCCTTTTATTACCCCTTTTTCATCATTAGAATCAATCAATGTGGACAAGTTAACCCATCACCCAGTCTCATTACCCCCACACACATATTACAAGGAAATACACGAATTTCATACACTTAACAAAGATTTAGAAATCCACTTGCCTCAAATCATCGAACAATCACTCCGACTCTTGAGCCTTCCCTTTTTGTTAGGCTTCCAAATCAATGCAATCTATTTAAATAATTAATCACAATAAGTTTTCAAAACTAACAACAACCATATTACTATAGGTCTAGCCTAGACCCAAAAACTTACGCAAATCTAAAATCAAATTCCTAAATTTTGATGCCAATTATCATGTCAATCCTCATACTTCCAAAAGCTTGTGAATATCTTGTTTCACAGTTAGGCGTATAAAGCTTTTGTCAAGGAGATCAGTAGAAGATAATTCATCTCTTATTCACTCTGTGCAATTACAACAATAACTCCTTGGGAATATTCATATACTAATATAGAAACAGAACTTATTTCCGTACTGCAACAAAAGCAAATTAACAACCTAACCTACTTGTTAATATCCTACAACTATATTATATCACCCACTTTTACCCTTTTTCCTCTTCAAAAGCCAACATTAAGTAATACTAACAACTATGCTTACACATTAATTAAAAAGAGATACTTATCACTGCCAATTATTTCCCATTCAAATCATTTTCTCCCTAAATCCAAAAAAAAATACCACAATAGGCTTACTGCAATTCAATTTGCAAATTACTTTCTTCTCCACCAACAACTAAAATGCCATACGATGCAAACATATTCCTAGAGAGAATAATTGTACTAATTAAGAAATTGTGAACAGCTATTACCTGAAGCAATTTGTTCCTCTCATTAACGCCGCATAGGATTTCTCCCTATTCTCGTTTTTTTTTTCTCGGCTGCGTGAACTGCTGCTGTTCACAACAGCCAACAACATTTGCCCTTTTATTATTTATTTATCTATTTTCCTTTTTTATTATTATTAACAACAAAATAATCTTTTATTAAATCTGAAAATCATGTCACTCATTCTTATAAGTCATAAATTATTTATAAAGCCTACTAAAAAGGGCTAATATAAAAATAATGATTAAAATTCATAAAACGACTAAGAGGGTCGTTACATTATCCACCACTAAAAATCATGTTCGTCCTCAAACATAAAGACGGAGAAGGAAGAATAATCGACATTATCAAGAGCCTGAGAAATGATCTTCTAGACTCGGTGTTCATCTCTCCTAGTGAGCTCCTTCTTAAGATCATTCCATCAAGATCAACTACTAATTACTGAACTTTCGAATCAATTTTGACAAATTTACAAATCACGAGTGATTACCAACCCACAAACTAATTCATGAACCAAATCTAAACTGAAACTCTCTCGACCATAACACACTCCCCACAATGAAACTTTTCTCCCATAACCAAAATAACATTCTGAATCGATATCGGCTACAACCAAAAGTGAATTAGACTCAACCACCATACACTCATAAGGCATAAATCATCACAAATCTTATCAAGATTCCCTTTCCACAACACAGTCTTTTCATGAGCTTAAGTTATAAAAATCTGATCTTTAGACATCGGATACTCACCAAGGGAGAATCAAACTTATCTAACCCAACGAAGGAAATGATTAAGTAAACATCCAACAAACGATACACTCCAAAATGCAGAATCTCTAACAACACTTTTAGAAAATTGTAACTCTTCATATATAGTAGCTCTTGTATAGGTTCTCATAAGCAAGGTTGTGCGTGTAAAATCACTAGTATACTTCAACTATCCAAAACAACACCAAATCTATCATAACTGAAATGACCAACTCTGCCCAAGGATGCCACCCTACCAAGAGGACAATCGCAGGATCGGTACACCCGATCCACCACTAGGAATTCACCTATAGATGTGGAAACACGTGTAGCATAATCAGTGAATCATACTCCAAATAATGTCCAGTACGAAGAATGTGGTCACATAAGAATATACGGAAGCAAGGTCGATACTCTTTTCATTGTGCCCATATAAATTCCATTCATTTGACTCCATCGCTCGATTTTTAGCCAACCATAATCAACCAGATCCCCATTACAATATTACAAATACTTGATTCATCAAACCCCGCATACTCCTCACAGTACTCCATTAAGGCCAAGACTCTTAACACTAACAAAACATCATTACCACATCGGTCATTTACCCTAATCATAACTGCACCGGTCATTTACCCTACTCTCAAACCATCACTAATATCAAAGACTTTGCAAACACATTGTTGCCTACAAATTTGGAGCTATGACTCCATCTCTTTCCATTTAAACGTCCCATGATAGACATTAGTCTCACAAAAAACCGATCATGCTAAATTTCATATATGATAATACCTTCCCATCGAGATAAAGTTGTTAAATTTCATCCCAAGTCAACTTCACACAAACTTTAACATACCATATTTCAACTACCATTCCAAACCATCGCAAAACTTATGCTAAAACTCAGAGAAATCCTTGGTCACTCAAGTAATTTGGTGTATTATAAGCTCAAAATCTATATTAAACATCAAATATTTATGTAACACATCATAACAATCTATGTAGTCCCATAAACAAAGTAGTTTCAATCCCCTTAAAATCTTCATTAACCATGTAGCACTGTAGGTCCACACTGTTGAACATTCATAAGTTACCTATCATATTTTGAACAAATTAGTCCTACATAACATCACATAATATTACACACCTCACTGTTTTTCACCTAATTCAAAACCCAATCTTCATAAAAATTGTTGATAAATCCCTAGTAAGTCTATACCGACCCAATTCACAACCATAGTCATATTAGAATTTATATATGAAAATTCATACATCCTTCAACTCAAACCAAGAGTCTATATGAGAGGTTTTGTTCCTTCACATCTCTTAAATTCTTCCCATGACGCAAACCTTAAATATCTTGAACTCTTTAATACATCAGACTCTTTTTCCTTTTGTTGACTTGCTTACCAATCTTACCCTTTGACCCACAACCCGTGATATTTCTACATTATCCTCTAAATCAAAATATTACGTGAAACCCCCCTTAGGTATAACAATCAAAGGTAACCAAATTTACTACTCAAATTATTTTTAAGTCCTTCCAAGTGTTTCATGCTCAATGTGATCGGTCATTTCATACCTTACCAATTCATACTTTGAAAAAAAAACACTATCACAAACCTAAACTCGTAACGAAAAACTTGAATTCTGATTTCAACTATGTAGCCCAACCCATTATCTATCAACATTAGCTCATACTTTTAAGATTTTTATGAGTCCATATATCTTAGCTTTTCATTAATCGCCTCTCAATCGGCCTTATCATATCCTCCGCTAAAATCCAACCACACTCATTATCAAACTCAAAACCACAAAAGAACTTATCATCACAACTCAAGCTGAATGTATGTACCCTTATTTCTCAAGTTTTATCCAGTACTTTTTAACCAAACTGATGAACCCGTAAAACTATCACAATAATCTAGGCAAAACAGATGAAATCACATGTCTCTGAATTCAATTATCCAATATTTCTGAAGATATATCTTTGTCTCTTACAATCTGAGTAAATATCCTTGTTATCGCCTCTTTCTGAAGGCTAAACTATATCCCACTAATTCTTTTTATTTGTGACTCTAATTCATTCCAATTATATTCGAGTGGTGTTTCAGCACCTCCTATAACTTTCGATGCAACCATGCTACTCATCAAATAATAGCAAACCATAACATTAGATACTCCAAAGTCGTCATTGTAACATTCGGCAATTTGAAATAACTATGGAAAAGCTTGAAATTTTCATTTTTGGAAAAATTTAAAAATATGGAAAATTGGCTAAGTGTGGAAATCAATGAGTTTTTGGCCAACTTTGAGCAGTCATAACTTCCAGCTTAGGATGAGTTAGGAGTAGTTATAGTTGTGGTTATGACGCTTGTGGAATGATCTTTCCAACGCCGCCAAGTTTGCTCAATTTTGAGTTCGTATGAGCGAGTTATGCCTTTTAGAAGTTGGGTAGTTAGCAGGGAAATTTGTCCGGAAAATTAAGGGCATTTTGGTCTTTTCCCTAACCATTTCTTTTGGAATTATATGGTGTGTTAGACTGATTTTGGATCATTTTTATCCCATTTTAAAGAGAGAAAGTTAGGGTTCTTGAGAGTGAAGAAGAGAAGAAGAAGGAGAAGAAGAGGAGAAGAAGAAGAGAAGAAGAGGAGATCAACAAGGTTCCGTCGTGGAGATCGTCGGGGGTGATCCCTATCAAGGTATGTGAGTTCTTTGTGTGGGTTGATCCTTTCCCCCACACACCAAGCTCATTTTATGATTTGAGAAAAGATTGGAATTGTTGTTGAAGTTGTTAGTTGTTGTTGATGTTGTTAGTTGTGTGGTTGAAGTTATTGTTGGTTGTGGGACATGATTTGGTTGTGTGTTTGAAGTTAAAGCTTGTATGTTAAGGGGATTTATGATCCTTAGTGGTTGGGATTGGAACCCTTGAAGTTAGGGTGGTTTAGAGTTGAAGAAAAGAGGGAGAAAAGTCGAGTTTTCTGGGCAAGGGGTCAGCGCGTCACGCCTGCCAGCACGCCCTAAAAGGGGCTCTGAGGTTTTCCCCTTGGGGCGCCACGCCTCTCAGTACGCCAGCAGTCCCTCTCTGAGGTTTCTGGTCAGGCGCTCTGCGCCTATCAGAGCGCCAAGATTGCCAAGTTTTCCTATTCCTTCCATGCTTTCTCATGCATGTTCCTAGGTGTTATACCTATGTTCCCTAGTTGTTTCCAACACCCCAAAGTGTTTCTAAACATCCCGAACTCATCTAAATACGTGTGATCATATACCTTGAATCCATAATTCAATTCAAGGCAAGTTAATAACAAGTTAAAGAGAAGTTAAAGTCAAGTCAAGCCATGTTAAGAAGTAAGTTCAAGCGAGTCTTCAAGGTTGTTCAAGAGTCTTTATTGAACGTTTTAACTTCAATTTAAGACTCAAGTTTCAAGTCAAGCAAAGAGCTTAGAGTTTCAAGCTAAGTAAAGAGTCTCAAGACTCAAGTTAAGTCAAGAGTGTAAGTTGAGTTCATTTCTCAANAACCTCTAATCCATACACGATACCAACTACTCCCATGAAGAACCACGCACGAGTCATCACTATACGTGAAAGAGAGTGAAATGAGGTGATAAGAATCAAAACCAGACCAAGTACGCACGATAAAGATCCAAGAAGTGAAGATTTTTCCTAAAAGTCACTATAGCCTCTCGAAGATAAGTACAAATGTCTCCGTACCAATCCTCGAGACTCTACTTAGACTCGACTTGAACACACGTTAGACTATGAACCTGGGGCTCTAATACCATGTTGTCACGATCCAAAAATGGACGTGATGACACTCATCTTATCCCACCAAGACAAGTCAGCCTAACACTCACCCATTACAATAAAATGTGGAAATTTCATAATTAACTCAAAAATACCCCCAAAATCTAGTTGTCACGTGTACAAGCCTCTAAAGCATTACAATAGATTTGAAAGAAAATGTAAGTGTCAAATGATGTTGTCTCTAAAATAGAATAATATCATAAATATGAGTAAGAACGTCCACTGAGATGACAAACAACTACCTCACAAATCTCCAAGCAGCCTAAAAAAATAAGAGAATGGAAAGTATCACGAAATCCAGGCTCATAACCTACAAAAAATCGTAGAAGCAAGGGGAGAGTATCAAACCACGCGGTACTCAGCAAGTACACCTCTAAACACAAGCTAAGGGAATAGAATACGAGTATTCCTTACACCCCAACCAAACCTTCACAACTACAACTTGCATAAAACCAGTTCAACCTAACAGTTCACAGTTTACATAACACCCGGCTCAACAACAATCACTTTAACAAATTACATATCCTCAACAACAAACTCAATATTCATCAATCACAACTTTCATATAAAGGCACTCACAAATATCATCAACACACAAGATCAAGTTCATCAAATAGAGGTAATCAAACATCAAGTACTTTCTAACCACCAATAAAACACATAATCATCAAGAATGAAGGATGTCATGGGATGCAATGCAATATGACACAATGAAATGATATGCCTCAGAATACCAATTACTCTTTCAACCGTATATACATAATACTCCTCGGAAATACATCGAGAGTTCATGAACCACGGGGGACTCGCGAGGTCCATATACCGACATAGACGATCTCCACGTGTCTGTGCGAACGATCTCAATGCACTATCATAAATCAAACGAATTTCACACGAACGATATCCACGTGCCCAAATTATAATTTTAACATCTCACCATCCCCAACACGGATGATCTCCACGTGCCCAACTTATACTCAATCTCATGTCAATGCATGTGCACAATATGATTTCAATAAAAGGGATGATGCATCTTGTAATGACCCGAAAAGTCATTTTTATAAAATTATCGTTTTACCCATCTCGATAGTTGCCCCGAGTTACTTTTGATCAGTTTGCGAAGTTGGTTGGGAATTTTGAACTTTTTTTTAACTACAGTTATTTAGTTGACGAATATTTATTAAATAATTAATTTTATAAGTTGGTGGTTAATGGATCAAGTCCATATATAATATAATTTAAGTTAATGGCCCATTTATGAAAATAAGCTGATAGGATTTGTCACTTTTAATACCTAATTATTTTATTTAAGAAACGGAAAGGANTATAAAATTATCGTTTTACCCATCTCGATAGTTGCCCCGAGTTACTTTTGATCAGTTTGCGAAGTTGGTTGGGAATTTTGAAATTTTTTTTTAACTACAGTTATTTAGTTGACAAATATTTATTAAATAATTAATTTTATAAGTTGGTGGTTAATGGATCAAGTCCATATATAATATAATTTAAGTTAATGGCCCATTTATTAAAATAAGCTGATAGGATTTGTCACTTTTAATACCTAATTATTTTATTTAAGAAACGGAAAGGAAAAGAAAGAAACAGAGAGTATAAACCTAAACTCATTCGTACGAGGACACAAAGCCGCCGACGAGAACAGTTGTCCAGGTAATAGTTTTAACCATGATTTTACTGCAATTGGTTATCTCTTTCCTAATTAATAAGTAGTTATACTATTAGTATTGTTAAGATGCTGTCTAGGAAAGAGAATCAAAGAAGTGAATTTGAAAAAGAAAAGAATTAGAAATTTGAAATACAATATAAGTTTATGGTTAGTGCATGCAATCATTGGACAGTAATTAGGGGTAATCATTGGGGGAGTTAAATGAGGCTTAGAGGTTATCTATTAATGGATGTACATATTAGTTACTGCATGCACATTTTATTATGTCGTTGGAAGTTAAAATATGGTACCACATTATTAAAGTTTGGGAAAAAGGACAAATATACCCCCCAAACTATCGTAAATGGTATATAAATGCCCTTCGTTATACTTTTAGGATGTTGATGCCCTTACCGTCCAAATTTTGGGGCGTATATACCCTTTCTACTAACGGCGGGACACGTGTCACAATCTAAAGTATTTACCCAATTTTTATTAAATTTTTACCCATAATCAAAATATCCACCCAAATTAATTTAAAACCCACCCAAATAACATAATATCCATCCCAAACCCAAAACCCTCAAAACACTTCTCCATCTTCTCTGTTTCTCATCCTCCAAATTTTGGCCAAGTTTTTCGTTTTTCAAGCAGTTGTTCACGAAAAATATTTCTCCAAATCCCAAACGAGCTCAACCCTCCACGTTGTAATAAATTAATTAGATTTGCACTGATGCATTTCTTTGAGCTACTTTTAAGCTAGGCTTTTCTACAAACAGGTAGTGAGCAGATCCACAAGACGAAGAAGAGGCAAAGGAAGAATCTTTTAGGGAAATCCGACACCAGCCATGGAGTAAATGGGCAGCGAAAATTTGTGATCTAAGAAAAGGAATTAGGATTTGATTAGGTACTTCCAACACTATTGAAGAACATGTGAGATTCTATGACATGGAAGCTCATATAAAATCAGGAGAAAGAAAGTTAAAGTTAGTTTCCCCCATGAAGACGACCACTAATACAGTTGTTCAGAGGCTTTGCTTACGAATTTTATGATAGTACTTCTTACAATCACTAATCAAATAACTGTTACCCTTTCTACTAGATCGAAATCACTAGACCTATCATGGAATTTACACGCTCTGTAACTGTTTCTCCAACTTTTGCTTCACAAACTTCTGAAGCAAGTTCTTCCTTTGCATCAATCACAGTAAGCTTAGAAAGGTGAGTAGTCAAAGAAGATTCAGCAAGAAATCTAGATATTTCCTTGTGTCCATTGGCAGATGCCAAATCAACAGGGGTTCTACCTAAAGGAAATTCAGCAGATGGGTCTGTCAAAGCTCAAGGAGTTGCATCTAAAGAGACGAGACTAACAATGAGGATACACGAAGAATTTGAGGGTTTTGGGTTATATTTGGGCTGGGTATTATGTTATTTGGGTGGGTTTTAAATTAAAATGGGTGGATCTTTCGATTATGGATAAAAATTTAATAAAAATTAGGTAAATATTTTGGATTGTGACACGTGTCCCACCGTTAGTAGAAAGGGTATATACGCCCCAAAATTTGGACGGTAAGGGCATTAACATCCTAAAAGTATAACGAAGGACATTTACATACCATTTACGATAGTTTGGGGGTATATTTATCCTTTTTCCCTTAAATAAAAAATGGAAAAAAGACGAGTTTATTTTAATTTTTTGACCAAATTCTGGCCAAAAATTTTCTGGCCATTTAGCATTTCCCTAATATATGTACATAAAGTTCACACATAAATTAAATAAATTTACAACCATGTATAATTAGTATATTATATATATTTACTAGGAATAGTAAATAGTAAATCTAACCGGCTAAATTTATGTAAAGATCCTAACAAATAGTTGGATATCTCTACACGGTGGACTTTAAGATGCTTGAATTAGAGGAGAATTTCGGCTCTATGTAGCGTCCGTTTTTACAAAATACAACTATAAAGAGGATTCGGTTCTCCTCCATTATTTCTTTCATCTATTTTGTCAAGTGCACGTCTAGATTAGAGACATGTGTCATATTTAAAGTTTAAAGGNCTGGGCAAGGGGTCAGCGCGTCACGCCTGCCAGCACGCCCTAAAAGGGGCTCTGAGGTTTTCCCCTTGGGGCGCCACGCCTCTCAGTACGCCAGCAGTCCCTCTCTGAGGTTTCTGGTCAGGCGCTCTGCGCCTATCAGAGCGCCAAGATTGCCAAGTTTTCCTATTCCTTCCATGCTTTCTCATGCATGTTCCTAGGTGTTATACCTATGTTCCCTAGTTGTTTCCAACACCCCAAAGTGTTTCTAAACATCCCGAACTCATCTAAATACGTGTGATCATATACCTTGAATCCATAATTCAATTCAAGGCAAGTTAATAACAAGTTAAAGAGAAGTTAAAGTCAAGTCAAGCCATGTTAAGAAGTAAGTTCAAGCGAGTCTTCAAGGTTGTTCAAGAGTCTTTATTGAACGTTTTAACTTCAATTTAAGACTCAAGTTTCAAGTCAAGCAAAGAGCTTAGAGTTTCAAGCTAAGTAAAGAGTCTCAAGACTCAAGTTAAGTCAAGAGTGTAAGTTGAGTTCATTTCTCAAAAGCTATTAGGGAACTATGTATTCCCAAAGAAGTTTCTAAATGGTTTTTACATTTGAGTAAGAAAGGAACTATGATTCCAAAAGAGCCTTAGGGCTAGTTTTCAAGAAAAAGGAACATCGTTTCCAAGTGAGCCTTTGGGATAGATTTTGAGTAATTATCTCATTTAAAAGAAAGATGTGTTTAAAACACTTATGAGCTAAAAGCATTTTTGGAGTAGTATCGAGCACCGATTTGGGGACGCGAGTTCATATTAAACTCAACTCTCCATGAGAACTATATAGCCAACATGGGAGTTAACGGGTCATACTTTTTAGATGAACTCGTAAAGTTAAGCTAATGGATCCACTTAGTAAAGTTAGCTTACTATATCAAGACCAGGTATAAGATGGTCCTAAGGCAACGTGAGGTAAAACGTTGTATCATTAGCTTCCTATATCACGACAAGGTATAGGATGGTCCTCGGGCAACGTGAGGTAAAACGTTGTATCACCACTTATATTCATAGTGGTGGTTTGTCGGTTAGAGAAGCTCCCACAGTAGAAAGAGCATGGTTCCTCGAGGGTTCTGCTTAGTAAGGATGGGGGTATGGGACTTCCTTCATACATTGCACAAGTAGACCTTGAGAGGAAACATGGTATTTTCATGATATTATAAATATGATTTTTACGTCATGTTTTTAAGAGTTTTACAAGCTTTATATATTGCATGTGTCTTATTGCTTTATATATTGAGTTCAGTTATTCATGAGTTGAACAGAGCCAAGGTAAGTGTTCGTTTGTACTCCTTTCAAGCTTAAGTTGTGGTTTAGCTTTCCAGCTCGCATACTCGTACATTCAATGTACTGATGCCAGTTGACCTGCATCTTATGACGATGCAGATACAGGTACCCTGGATCAGCATCTTTCACGTCGTTGATCCAGCTGAGCACTCCAGAGTCAGTGGTGAGCCTCCTTGCTTTCCGGAGGACTCAATTATTTGTGTTCTTAGTTTTCTTTTATTATGGTGTTGCGGGGTCTGTCCCAACATCCATCCCAGTATTTAGAGGCTTCATAGACAGTCAGTCAGTTAGTTTTGAGTCTCTTATCTATATATATATATGTAAATATTCTATTTTGAGACTCGAGGTGCCTTGTTGGCCAGATTTATATCAGTTAAGTTGTCTTATGACTTTGCTTTGCATGAAGTTATTCTGTTTAGTTAGGTTTCCGCTGAGTTAAGAAAGTCAGGCCAATGGTTCGCTTGGGGCCAACAATGGTCTCCGAGTGCCGGTCCCGCCCAGGGTGTAGGCTCGGGGCGTGACAGTCATTACCATACAAAATCCATTTAACCAACAATCTTTATCATATAGTTGGATCCTAATCACTATCCATCACGAACTCTTATTACCATTATGCTTAGTTAGCCCTTTCATCATCACGAAGTCAACCTTGTCATCGACATGACACCTCAAACCCAGCTATACCAATTCAAAATCCAAAGGACTAACCCAATTTATACGCATTTTCTTACAAAAATCCTCAATTACTTTCACATAAGTATACTCGTTGGAAATTTTATTTATCCATAAGGTTGTCATTCTGGTATCTATCCATTCCCTTGGACCTTAATGAAATCACCGGTTCTCATTTAGAACCCTCGGGATACACTTCTCAACTTAACGCATTAATATCGTATCAACGATCCACCACTAAAATCTTCCTTACGCACACGTTTAACCCCAACCATCTACAGTAACAACCTAGTTTGTTTCTCAAATGTGAATACAACATCGAATCTCATTATACGAGCATGTGATACAACTGATAACTCTTTAAGTAGTTAGTAACCGCACTTGATATCAACATATCCATTTTCATTTACCACATTGTGAAGACTATTAAATCCACTACTATAACACATCATACCTATCGAGAAGATTGTACCCAAATAGTCTATACATTTTAAGTAACTAACATACACTACCAAATTTGTTCGATCTCTCGTCCAAATTGATATGCATCCATTCGTAGATCAGGTCAATAACAGGAGTAAGACATTTTGTAACTCTAAACAAGTAAGAATCGGTACCATTATAGTAGTCGTATTATGACCCTTTTTTGAAATACACTCAATCTATGAAAGATTCTAACCTCGATTGGTTCAACATCATATGCTAAGCAACCCATATATGTTATGAGAACTATACCAACTATATGTTCCAAGGTTACACTATTCATTATTTAGCCATCCTTTTAATCATTCCACTTCCAATTGTCAAACCACTCTAGATATTGCCTATACCACACAAGTACTGATCCCACTACTAGATGACTAGCCAAAAAAAATAAATATTAGACGCTCATGAAGTCCCTTAAACCACTATTCAACCTAATCATCCAAATATCCTCAAAATATTTTGTCAAGTCACCACCTAACTCAATCTATTCGAATCGTTTAACATTCTATATTTGACCACATATCCTTTTCATAAGTCTATCACTTCTAAAACCAAATCTAACCTCTAATCCATACACGATACCAACTACTCCCATGAAGAACCACGCACGAGTCATCACTATACGTGAAAGAGAGTGAAATGAGGTGATAAGAATCAAAACCAGACCAAGTACGCACGATAAAGATCCAAGAAGTGAAGATTTTTCCTAAAAGTCACTATAGCCTCTCGAAGATAAGTACAGATGTCTTTGTACCAATCCTCGAGACTCTACTTAGACACGACTTGAACACACGTAAGACTATGAACCTGGGGCTCTAATACCATGTTGTCACGATCCAAAAATGGATGTGATGACACTCATCTTATCCCACCAAGACAAGTCAGCCTAACACTCACCCATTACAATAAAATGTGGAAATTTCATAATTAACTCAAAAATACCCTCAAAATCTGGTTGTCACGTGTACAAGCCTCTAAAACATTACAATAGATTTGAAAGAAAATGTAAGTGTCAAATGATGTTGTCTCTAAAATAGAATAATATCATAAATATGAGTAAGAACGTCTACTGAGATGACAAACAACTACCTCACAAATCTCCAAGAAGCCTTAGAAAATAAGAGAATGGAAAGTATCACGAAATCCAGGTTCGTAACCTACAAAAAATCATAGAAGCAAGGGGTGAGTACCAAACCACAAGGTACTCAGCAAGTAAACCTCTAAACACAAGCTAAGGGAATAGAATACGGGTACTCCTTACACCCCAACCAAACCTTCACAACTACAACCTGCATAAAACCAGTCCAACCTAACAATTCAAAGTTTACATAGCACCCAGCTCAACAACAATCACTTTAACAAATTACATATCCTCAACAACAAACTCAATATTCATCAATCACAACTTTCATAGAAAGGCACTCACAAATATAATCAACACACAAGATCAAGTTCATCAAATAGAGGTAATCAAACATCAAGTACTTTCTAACCACCAATAAAACACATAATCATCAAGAATGAAGGATGTCATGGGATGCAATGCAATATGACACAATGAAATGATATGCCTCAGAATACCAATTACTCTTTCAACCGTATATACATAATACTCCTCGGAAATACATCGAGAGTTCATGAACCACGGGGGACTCGCGAGGTCCATATACCGACATAGACGATCTCCACGTGTCTGTGCGAACGATCTCAATGCACTATCATAAATCAAACGAATTTCACACGAACGATATCCACGTGCCCAAATTATAATTTTAACATCTCACCATCCCCAACACGGATGATCTCCACGTGCCCAACTTATACTCAATCTCATGTCAATGCATGTGCACAATATGATTTCAATAAAAGGGATGATGCATCTTGTAATGACCCGAAAAGTCATTTTTATAAAATTATCGTTTTACCCATCTCGATAGTTGCCCCGAGTTACTTTTGATCAGTTTGCGAAGTTGGTTGGGAATTTTGAACTTTTTTTTAACTACAGTTATTTAGTTGACGAATATTTATTAAATAATTAATTTTATAAGTTGGTGGTTAATGGATCAAGTCCATATATAATATAATTTAAGTTAATGGCCCATTTATGAAAATAAGCTGATAGGATTTGTCACTTTTAATACCTAATTATTTTATTTAAGAAACGGAAAGGAAAAGAAAGAAACAGAGAGTATAAACCTAAACTCATTCGTATGAGGACATAGAGTCGCCGACGAGAACAGTTGTCCAGGTAATAGTTTTAACCATGATTTCACTGCAATTGGTTATCCCTTTCCTAATTAATTAATAGTTATACTATTAGTATTGTTAAGATGTTGTCTGGGAAAGAGAATCAAAGAAGTGAATTTGAAAAAGAAAAGAATTAGAAATTTGAAATACAATACAAGTTTATGGTTAGTGCATGCAATCATTGGACAGTAATTAGGGGTAATCATTGGGGGAGTTAAATGAGGCTTAGAGGTTATCTATTAATGGACGTACATATTAGTTACTACATGCACATTTTATTCTGTCGTTGGAAGTTAAAATATGGTACCACATTATTAAAGTTTTGATATGTTGACAGACCTAATTAAATAGTAGGTGTAGTATATTATATAAATATTATTAAATTGATGATATTTGGAGAAATTGAAACTTATCCTAAACTTGAAATTTGGAAAATATGAGAGTTGACATGTTAGCAAGATAAGGAAATTGATTATAAGTTTGAGTGAGTTTTTGAGTCTAGGCTAGACCTATAGTAATATGAGTGTTGTTAGTTTCAAAACCTTATTGTGATTATTTACTTGAATAGATTATATTGCTTTGGAAGCTCAGCGAAAAGGGAAGACTCTAGTCCCGGAGTGATTGTTCAACTGTTTGAGGCAAATGGATTTCTAAACCCTTGTTAAGTGTATGGAATTCGTGTATTTCCTTGTGATATGTTTTTGGGGTAATGAGACTTGGTGATAGGTTGACTTGTACATATTGATTATTTTCTAATGATGAAAAAGGGGTAATAAAAGGCAATGTGTTTAATTGTTGATGTGTGATGTTTGAGACTGGGTTGAAAGGCTTGTTGAATCATTGTTGATGTTGTATCACGGTTGTATTGTTGTGAATTGTGTATTGTTATGGAAATGGTCATCTCCTCATTATTTATGTGAACATGTCATTTGCATTGGTTCTGAGACATGGTTGTGATAAGTGTTATGTGATAAGAGGATGTACCATTTCGAGGGACGTATCGCGCGCCGCGATGGATGCATGGATAGATATGTCCCCCATGGGCCCCGAACTGAGAGACAGCGGGTGTGTATCACTAGGTCAGACATGCATCACTATACTTGATATTGCATTCCATTGCATTGCTCATATTTATCATTAGTGAATTTGATATTGTGTTTTGCTGATCTTGTGAGTGCTTTTCTGTGGAACTTTGATTGGTGAATATTGAGCTTGTTGTTGAGGAAATGTAATTGTTAGAATGTTGATGTTGAGATATGTGCTATGTGAATTGTGAAATGTTAGGTTGGGCTGGTTTCAAGAAGGTTGTAATCGTGGAGATTGTAATTGATGAATATTGAGCTTGTTGTTGAGAATATGTGATTGTTAGAATGTTGCTATTGAGATATGTGCTATGTGAATTGTGAACTGTTAGGTTGGGCTGATTTTATGCATGTTGTAGTTGTGGAGGTTCAGTTGGGGTGTAAGGAGTACCCGTATTCTATCCCCTTAGCTTGTGTTTAGAGGTTTACTTGCTGAGTACCGCGTGGTTTGGTACTCACCCCTTGCTACTACATTTTTTTTGTAGGTTACTAGCCCGGACCTTTGTGATATATTTTCTTCTTTTCCGAGGCTTTTTGGAGATTTGTAAGGTAGTTGTTTGTCAACTCAGCAGACCTTCTTACCCTTGTTTATGATCTTGTTCTACTTTAGAAACAATGTTATATGAGACTTGTATTTTTCTTTTGATTCAATTGTAATACTTTAGAGGCTTGTACACGTGACAATCAAATTTTGAGGGTATTTTTGAGTTTATTATAAAAAATTTCGCATTCAATCAATTATCAATATGATATGTAATCACCTCAACTATCACCAGTATACGAATTCAAGAAAGAACACAATCATACATAATAAATCAAGTCAATAATATATCAGCTAATGCCCATATGCTTTGGCATTCTCGGATTACAATCTGCATTCTATAGTAATAAACTTTCCCTATATAACACTGGTACTCGTACCAATGTCCGTCACAAACAATTCTCAACACATCACACACAAACAATTAATCACATTTTCCTTTTAGTTATTACCCCTTTTTCATCATTAGAATTAATCAATGTGGACAAGTTAACCCATCACCCAGTCTCATTACCACCAAACACATATTACAAGGAAATACACAAATTCCATACACTTAACAAGGGTTTAGAAATCAATTTGCCTCAAATCATCGAACAATCACTCCGACTCTTGAGCCTTCCCTTTTCGTTAGGCTTCCAAATCAATGCATCTATTCAAATAATTAATCACAATAAGTTTTCAAAACAAACAACAACCATATTACTATAGGTCTAGCCTAGACCCAAAAACTTGCACAAACCTAAAATCAAGTTCCTAAATTTTGATGTCAATTATCATGTGAATCCTCGTACTTCCAAAAGCTTGTGAATATCTTGTTTCACAGTTAGGCGTATAAAGCTTTTGCCAAGGAGATCAGTAGAAGATAATTCATCTCTTATTCGCTATGTGCAATTACAACAATAACTCCTTGGGAATATACATATACAGAAGCAGAAATTATTTCTGTACTGCAACAAAAGCAAATTGACAACCTAACCTACTTGTTAATATCCTACAACTATATTCCATCACCCACTTTGACCCTTTTTCCTCTTCAAAAGCCAACATAAGTAATACTAACAACTATGCTTACACATTAATTAAAAAGAGATACTTATCACTGTCAATTATTTTCCATTTAAATCATTTTCTCCCTAAATCCAAAAAAATACCACAATAGGCTTACTGCAATTCAATTTGCAAATTACTTTCTTCTCCACCAACGACTAAAATGCCATACGATGCAAACATATTCCTAGAGAGAATAATTGTACTAATTAAGAAATTGTGAATAGCTATTACCTGAAGCAATTTGATCCTCTCATTAACGCTGCATAGGGTTTCTCCCTATTCTCGTTATTTTTTTTTCTCGGCTGCGTGAACTGCTGCTGTTCACAACAGCAAGCAACATTTGCCCTTTTATTATTTATTTATCTATTTTTCTTTTTTATTATTATTAGCAACAAAATAATCTTTTATTAAATCTGAAAATCATGTCACTCATTCTTATAAGTCATAAATTATTTATAAAAGCTACTGAAAAGGGCTAATATAAAAATAATGATTAAAATTCATAAAACGATCAAGAGGTCGTTACACTTTAATTTCTTAATTTTAATCTAATACATAGATGTTTTTGTTTAACATATTTGTGAGTAGATATTCAAAATATATAGAGAGCAAAAGAAGTTGTACTTCTCTGTCCCTTTCTAGCTCCATCCGTAGTTGTCTTTCTCCGCTTAGTCAAGTAGTCTAAGCAGAGGTAGAGTTAGGTGGGAGTTCGTGGGTTCAGACGAACTCATTAACTTTTTCGTAGGCTCTATTAGGGGTGTTCACTGTTTGGATAAAAATCCGATCCAAACCGCAAAACCAAACCAAATCAATAAAATAAAACCGATTTTATTTGGGTTTGGTTTGGTTTGGTTTGGTTTTAGATTTTTGAAAATCGATAGTATTTGGTTTGGTTATGGTTTTATTCGAAAAAAATGAACAAATAACCAAACCGAACCGATAAATTATATACATATATTTTATTAATATACATACTTAATATATTGTTTTTATAAACAATTTTAAAGATTTTATATATGATTTCATTAAAATTTCCTTATACTTTACTTATTGAAAGCAAGAATGTCCAAGGTGAAAACATCTATCTTATTAATTTCATGTATGAGTGTATATGACAATTCTTTGTGGGACTGAAAATGTTATTATGTCTTTCCTTCTAGTCCAATATAGTAAATTTTAAAGCTTTATTGATAGTAAATTCAGTGATCGAAAGTTCAGTAATTTAAGTCATTCTAACTATTTTTTTGTTTTGAATGAATTGTTGTCGTTTTTTTCACATTTTGAATAAATTGTTTCTTTTATTTTTGTGTATGGTTACTAACCGAATAACCGAACCAAACCAAGACGAAATCGATAACCACCAAACCGATAAATGTATATTATATTTGGTTTGGTTTTATTTTGATAATTTTAAAATAGATTAAATTGATTTGATTTTGATTTTGACCAATAACCGTTCCAAACTGACCCGTGAACACTCCTAGGCTCTATATTTGAATTAGAAAATTAAATAAATAAATATGTGTATTAACTTGTGAACCTTACTTAGTGGTAAGAAAGGGGCAATGAAAATGCATTTCACACTAGTATTATGAATTCAAAAGGAAACATATTTTGCAATATTTTTTCTTATGTCCTAAAATTTAGAACCCCAAACTTTTCATCCTGACTCTTCCCTCGCGATAAAAAGATTTCTTTTATGAAACACATGGGCAACTTAATTTGATGGTTTATCTCCCGCTTGAGTGGTAGGCACATGGACAACTCATGATCTCCCATGATGTGAGTTTTTATTCTCCCCCTAAATTTGTTTGATGCTTACGTATAGAATTATCAAGAATATACTTATAGATTTCGACAAAATTCAGTAACTTAATTTTCTCAAGATGATTTGATTTTTTTTATATTTGGAAAAGGGCCAAACATAGCTCTGAACTAAAGAAAAATGTCTAAAAATATCATTTATCTATCTTTGATCTAAAAATATTCTTCTATTCACCTTTTTGGCTCACTTATACTCAGTGGCGGAGCCAGAATTTTCAATAAGGGATTCAAAATCTAAAAAAAAAAATAGACACACGAAATAGTCGAAAGGGGTTTGACATCTACTATATATACCTAGAAAATTATTTTAACCATGTATAAATGATATAATATTCCGCTGAAGGGGATTCAGATGAACCCGCTAACTATAAGGTGGCTCCTTCATTGCTTATACTCTTGAAACTAACAACTTTCTCTTTATTTTTTATTTTTTAAAAATACTTATTATGTGTCATTTTCTTATTGAATGAAATAAAAATCCATCTCTATTAATTTTTTACCATAATTTATCCAAATCAAAACAATATACCTCTTCAAAACCTAAAAAAAAAAATATTTTTTAAATCTAGTAATTTCTATTTTCTATAGCTTTTTTTAAAAAAAACGTTTTAGATAATTAATTTATTTTAAAAAAATATTAGATTGGGACATATTATTTTATCATAAATCTTAAACCGTCTATCTTCCTTTTGTTTTTTTTTTTAAAGAAAAATGATCATTTGATTTTTTTTTACTAATAATATCTGTAACAANNTTTTAGATAATTAATTTATTTTAAAAAAATATTAGATTGGGACATATTATTTTATCATAAATCTTAAACCGTCTATCTTCCTTTTGTTTTTTTTTTTAAAGAAAAATGATCATTTGATTTTTTTTTACTAATAATATCTGTAACAAGTAACAGCACATTGAAAAGAAGAAAAAGAATACAGATGACGTAGCCCGTAGAGAAAATAAAAATAAGAAAAGAGAGAAAAAACTATAATATATTATGGATAAGATAATATTATTATGATCATGACATTATTAATTTGTTTATGAAATATTAATTATTTATATCATATTTAAAATTTTAATTTAATTAATTAAATCTTAGCTGTTAATTTTTTCGTATGCCACATGTCTTCAATCCAAGTAAGAATTTGAAGAAGTTATATTCTTTTTGGCTTGGATAAATTATGGGGAAAAATCTAGTTGAGATGGAAATTTTATTGCATCCAATAAGAGAATGACACATAATAAATATTTTTAAAAAAAACAAAATAAAGAGAGGTTGTTAGTTTCAAGGGTATAAATGAGCAAAAAAGTGAATGAAAGGATATTTTTAGACCAAAAAGATGAGTAAAAAGATATTTTTTGACCAAAAGATGAATGAATCATATTTTTAGACATTTTCCTATAATTCAATAGTATTTTTGACGCTTTTTCATTTTATATTTTAAGACTATTTGTTTAGAATTTAAAATTTTAGCTTAGAGGACAATAATGTTTCATGTGATTAGACCCCCTCCCTTGTAAAAGCCAAAAGACAACAAAGGCTGTTTTAAATAGGATTTTTATACACTTACTAAATTTGGCTTTGACAATTAATTGACACCTAAATATAGAATTCTTAAATTTCTAAAGATGTATGGTTTCTAATAATACACTTCCCAAATTTAGCTTTGATACTTAAAATAAGTTTTTATTAGGGATAATAAAATTAACTTATGAAAATATGAATCGTTTTATTAGTTTAAGCCTAAGCTCAATTCATTTTATTATACATAACTTATATTATTGATTACGACAAAAAAATTCTTATTTCCTGCCTTGCAAAATTAGGTCATAATTAAGAATACTTTAGTTCATTAATTTTTATTAAATGAGAAGGGAGGCAAGAATTAAAGATTATCCCAAAATAAGACAATCCGTCCAAAAACTTGAATAACTTTTGGACGGATCAATCAACTCATTTCAGCTCAAGTAATTTTTGGATCAAATCCAACCCAACACGCCCATTTGATATACTTTCCAAACTTAGCTTCGATGCCTAAAATAAAATCTATATATTCATCATATATATTTATACCTTATATCCACTTTACCGTTTAACTTTTACACTAATTATAAAGGTAATATAATGAATTGATTTGAATTTAAACGACTTGAACAAAATTAAGTTAATAAATGAATTGAATGGGTCATTAATTCATCCAAATATTACTTGAGGTCGCGATGACTTAATAATGAAATTCATCCATATCACAACTCAATTCGTCCAATTCTTACATAAATTTTATTTTTTTTGTTTATTTCTTATAATTTTATTTGATTTTTTTAAAATTGTGCTTATATATAATATATCAAATAAGAAGAGTTTCTTATAAAAGAATTGATCGTATTTCTCATGAAATATGTATTATAGTCAGTGGTGAATTTAAGTGTAAAAAATGGGTCATCGAAATCTGTGATCATTCAACAAAACTCGATATATTATTTGTACAATTCTTAAAATATAATAAATATTAAATAAAGGAACCCATGATTACAAATGATTGCATGGTTCTAGAGTTGGTTTTAGATTGTGAGGAGGACCTCTTTTTAAAAATTAATTTAAAAGCACCATTGTTTGTTATTTTTTAAAACAAAATAATTCAAAAGCTTGATAAAAGTGTACTTTTTAAATTTCTTGAGATGTAAACTTGTATTTTTTTAATAAATTGTTTCTTTTAATAATTCTTTTTCAATCAATAATTCATGTAAACAATGCATTTAATTTTTCTTGACATAGTATTCGAAATATATATATCAAACTTCTAATAATTTTTTCTTTTAGTATTATTTTTTCCCCCGCAAATCGTATTTAATGGTTTTCTTATGAAAAACCTGCAATCTATTATTGCTAAAATAAATGAGGCCCTCAAATTTGGGAGCCTAAAGTGGTTGCCTTTTTCTTATAGGGGCAGAGTCGCCTCTGACAATGGTGCACCCGTCTTTTTGAAATTTTGAATTCGCCTTTGATTATAGTCTAAATCAACCCAACTTTTAAATAGTCTAAAATGGATAAGTTATAATGAGTTGAATCGACATGTCTAAACTTGATCAGTTTAATGGATCATTTTTAAATGAGTTAAATTTATTAGTTTAAAACATCAAATTAAAAAAAGAAGTCAAAGTAGATTATTCCACGCACACTAAATTAGTGAACAAGAAAGAAAGCTTAGAAAGTAGCAAAGCATCTAGGAAATTTGACTTCATATTTTTAACATTTTAAAATTTTGTATTCTTTTTTTCTTTGTTTTTGGTTAAAGTAGTTACGTATTCGATTATAATTAAGTTCAATTAGCCTCGTGTAAATGAATTACATATTCAAATACTTAGTGTATATTCTTTGGTTCATGAATGAAACTTTGAGGATATGAATCTAGTCAAGCATTAATGATAAAAAAACATGTTTGAATTGTTGTCTAGTTGTTTGTTTTACGTTAGTTGTTCTTTTTTCTATCTACTTGATTTATCATTATATATGTATTAAAATATATTTAGTTGAGTATGTAGATTGTGCATGATAGTTCAGTTAGCTAGAAAAATGTAACAAATGTGTTATAGGGGTGAGGGTGGAGGCGAATGAGGTGCATATGTGAGTTGGGGTGGGCGGAGGGGGATAAGTCGTTTAACGTCCATTAATGAGTGGTGAATTCAGAATTTATAAGAATCAATGAATTATTTTACATATAGATAGATATAAAATTTTCATTCTTCATGGAGAAATAAAAGGTTGGAGTTAAATATTTAGACCTTTAAATTTACAATAAAGAACAAGAATAAGTAAAATAATAAATTTTGAGACATTCAAGTTTTTTAAATAATAAAAATGAATGGAGAGCATAGAAATAATAAAAAAAACAGGATCTGTCTTTTTTTTTTTTTGAAAAAAGAGTATTGCATATAATGTTCATAGTTTTTTTTTAAAAGAATTATACAAATACTTAAGTTTGTTGTCAACTTTTTTAAATCATTGCTCGGATAACTTTTTTTTTCTTTTTGTAAGCTATCAAAATTTCTTTTTTTTTTTAAATGGTTCTAATCGTAGTGTCGTATTTAGGAATGCACTTCAACATGCAAATAAGCAATAACATCGAGTACATAATGTTCGTTTTAAAATGTTGCAAAAAGATTTCATGATAAAAATTCACACAAACTAATCATAATTTAACCTAATAAATTATCTATGTACTATTACAGTCATATAAAAGAAAAAAAAATCTTTATCAAGTTTCTCTTTCTCAACCTTCTGATTTGTCTTATTTATCATTTTATTATCTTCCCATTACGTTTTTAAAATATAACTTTAAGAAAAAAGTGAATATAAAAAGGTATAATTAAGGGAATTTTAAAATATATTTTAAGTTCTTCAATAAAGTACATAAATGAAATATAGAGAAGAAGAAAGAAAAACTAAACGATCAAAGTACTACAGTAATAATTTTATTGTAACACTCTACATCTTCTTCTTCCGAAATTCACAATATTCTCTACTTTTGTATCTTCCTCGACTCTCTTCTTCATCCCTACAAGCACAGATCGAGAATACACTTATATGAAATTGTTTGTTATTCCATGATTTTATTTGTATTGAGTTTATTCAATTTAGTTTCAAAGATTAGTTACATTGACTAAATGAATAAATAATATAACATAAATTATTAAAGTAAAAAAAAAACATAATTTAATGGTTATATGAAAATCCTTGAAGGATTTAACAGGTCTTAAAGCAATTCCATTGAGTACCCAATGATTTTGAGACTGCTTAACACAGAGAAAGAATCTTTTTGATCTCATGAAAATGATTTAAAATGTCATGTATTAGTGCTATTGGTGCACTTATAGATTGTTGGTTATGCAAATGCTAGAAGATTATTTGATATACATAATGAAAATTATGTGAAAGGATTGTCATATCATCATTCAAGTTATGACAAGAAACTAATAAAGCAAGTGACTCAACACATAGAAGATGTGTGATTTTCTTTCAGAAGAAAAGACGAGCTTCAATAAAATTGAAATGATCAATCCCCGAGTCAGAAATGATTTGATTATGTAGATGCAAAATATTTATTTGATCTGCATAAAGCTCGGTCGCAAATGGACTATTTAATTACATATGGAGACACAACAATATCTTGGAAATTTAAAGAATCACATTAGTAACCACTTCTTCAAATCATGCAGAAATAATATTGATCTATGACTTAAGTCGGGAGTGTGTTTGGTTGGAATCATGATCTATCATATTTAGAAAATATGTGATTTTCTTTTTAAAAGGATATTTCAGCCACCATATACGAAAATAATATATAGCTCAATTGAAGGAGGATACAATCAAAGGAGATCGGACAAAACATATTTCACCAAAAGTCTTTTTCACACATGATCTTCAACAAAATGGTGAGATAGATGTTCAAAGACCCATTCAAGTGATAATCTTGTAAACTTATTCACTAAGGATTGCCAACATCAATATTTGAGAAGTTGTGATATAAGATTGGAATGCATCGTCTCCGAGATATCAAGTAAAGTTTTCATCAGGGAGAGAAAAATATGCGTTGTACTCTTTTCCTTAACCATGGTTTTATCCCAATTGGGTTTTCTTGGTAAGGTTTTTAACGAGGCAACAATCAAAGCATATTAAAAGATATGTGTACTCTTTTTCCTTCACTAGGATTTTTTTCCTAGTAAGATTTTAACAAGGCATATTATCTATGGACATTCAAGGGGGAGTGTTGATGTGAGGCTAAAAATATATATTTTTAATCATTATTTGCCTCACATTTATTATTTATATTTGTCCTTTTTGAGCATTAATTTTATGAATTGTGCTAAATAGTGTATTTTATTTATAGGAGTAAATTGATGTAAAGTTAAAGAAGTTTGGAGCTAAAACGAATTAAAGATAGAAGATTATAGAAGGAAATCAAACAGACAGCTTAATAGAATAAATTCAATATAATAATGTATAAAGAAAAAGTTGCAGCAAATAGCGAAATTGAAACAATCTTACTGCCACGTGTCAGATTCTGAAGTTTGAGGCGGCGGAAGTTAAACGCGCAAGGACACAATTTCATGCGTACTGGAATTCGACTTCCGCTTGGTTTTGGTTCTCAATTTATTTTGGACCCAGTTATTTTATTTAGGGTTTTCTACATCTATAAATAGTCCATAGAAATAATTATTTTGGGAGATTAGGCAAAGGGGAAAATTAATCATAGGACATCAAGTATAAAATTGTCAATTTTTTTAGGGTTCTTTTCTTCTTTTTCTTTTCTTAGAGATTAGTGGCTAAAGCCGTTCTGGGGCTAGCTACAAATGGATTGTTGATTATTAAAAGCTATTTGAATTAATTCTTGGTTGTCATTACAAGTTACTTCTATATTCTTGTTTAAGTATTTTATGTTTGCGCACCATAAGATAAATATATTGTCTAATCTTAAAATCAAGAGCGGAGGGATTAGATAGACCAGAGAATATAGAGAGCTCGGTACACCCATTAGATTGAAGTGATTAGTATTCAGGAGTGACGTCTAGACGAACACCTTGCTTGGTTACGAAATAGGATGAAATATAAATGCTCGCCAATTAGTCTATTTATCCCCGCTCAACGATGTAGTTAGATAGCTAACTAGAGTAGGCGACGAGAGGTGCGTAGCCCGACTCATATAATTAACCCTATAAATCAGTAACTTGACAACTGAAATTAGTTCTAAGCTGATAATACGATACATGAGATTCAATGCATGTTGCAGCCCTGGAATTTTTCAACCGTTGTAAGTAATCTTATTATTTAATTCCTGCATTCTTTTCTTTATAAATAGAAATAAAACACTTTTGACACTCTTAAATAAATAATTAGACCAGTATAATTTAGTAAAAACAGTTAATTGACAAGTCTTTTGGGCTTGATAATCTGGTTCTTTTAAGAGCCACTATATTACTTGCGCGACCGCGTACACTTGCGTGTGCAATTGGGAGCAACAAGTGTTGTAAAATATTATAGTGTGGATGTCCACTACACCAAAAAGTTATTCTCACTCATTAATCCATTACTTTATTCCATTATAAAGATAATTATAACCTCCAACTTTATAACCATTATTCTTGTAACCTTTCACGTTCATAACCTACTCCATTATATTCATGTTAATGTCATTTTTATAACTAACTTTTTGTATGTCTCTATGTTATACTATAAATAGAGGCATAAGAGTTCATATTGTCTACACTTGAATACTTTGAAGAATAAGAAATACTCTCATATCTTGTCTATATATTTCTATTGTTTTCATCTTCTATATTTCTTGTCTTATTTTGCTTTAGTTTTACAACAAATTAGAATATAAAATTTAAGATATACTTATGCAAAATATAAAAATCAGTTGATCAAACGTATAAAAAAAATGCATATAAAAGAAAGAATAAAAATGTCACAAAGTTATCGAGAAAAAATCATCTCATATGAAAAAAAAGAAGAAGCTATACCTTCATATCAGAGGAAAAATGAATATGTAACATTAATCTCGTAGACTGTCCTTGCTACGTATATTTTGTCCACAGATAATTTAATTATTAAAAATAATTACCGTTATTTAGTTAATATATTTAGAGGTAATTTGTATCATTCATAAAAGACGCACATTTAGTCTCAAAAGAATTAGAGAATTTTAGTCCAAGAAAAGGCAATCTTAAAATTTAAAGTAGCAATTGGAGGAAGGTTAGAAACGGATTAAAAGAATTACTTATCATTTTTAATAAAATTATAAAAAGCTAATATATTCATAAAAATATATACATTAAAAAAATGAAAGTCCAGAAATTGATATAACAACTGGTAAAGTTATGTTAACTGAAAAAAGATGTAGATTTAGTGATCACAATAATAGTTTGTGGTTGTAGTTATTTTCTTTTAAATCATTCGGTACTTCAAAAGATATTCATTCACACATGAGCTAACTTGTATTGTGAAAGGCCCTTTAAAGAAGGAAATTGAATCCGGATATCCCACTCCCATAAAGAATCGTTTGGTTTGTGGACAAAGTTATTTTGAAATTATAGTCCAACCTAAATTTATACATAAATAAATTATACATTTAGTTTCAACATTTGATCCTAGATATATATTCTACCTTATTCTTATACCAAACGAATAACTTACAACAATTGTCAAATAAGAAAGGATTGCAAGTTCCAAATTCTCCAATTTTGCACTAATAAAAAAGTCTAGTCAAGCACAAAACTTTACACATTAAAACTAATTTACACATACAAAGGGACATGTTAAAACTAATTTAAACATATATGGAAACATATTAAATCTGGAAAAGGAGGGCAAAAAACAAATTATAGCAAACAAATTCATTAATTACAAAGTTAGAAAGATAAAAAATGAAATGTAATAAATCTCTTCACCACACCAACTTCAAATTTTTTTATACCTAATGAACAGTAATAAAGAAGGCTCTTTGATTTTTTAGTTACAAAATTAAAGATAAAAAATGAAATGTAAATAAAAAACGCATATGTAAAGGTGTTAGGGTTTTGCCCTGATTTTTTTATCATAATTTAAGATTTAATTTTCATTAAAGAAAAAATAAAACATTACCATAAATGTTTTTACTTTTCTTGAAAGGAAAATATAATATTCTTTCATATTTGGTTTATTCTCTCCTTTTAGGACTCTTTTTCTAGTAAAAAAAGGTTTTAGGACTCTATAAATATAGGTTTGTTTCTTCTAACACAAAAAACAAATAACATCCACAATGTAGTCGTTTAAGAGTCTTGTTTATGGGGAGATTTATTCTCTCTAAAGTTTCAATGTTTTTCTTTATATTAGTTTTGATATAATAATATTTTGATTTTCAGTATAAGTTTTTGTTATATGATTTATCAACTATATGATTTGCAAATTGTAAGCTTCCGCATGACGCCTTAGTCACCCTTCAGAACCCAACAAAAGGTACGGCACTTTAGTTCATCATTTATTTTTGAGGCTTTTTTTAAGAACCATTTAATTAGGAGATTATGCATTAAAAAATAAAAAAGAAAAGGACATGTTATTCAAATAGAAAATCTCAAATAATTGGAGAGTTTTTATAATTCATGAGTAGGGTTGTTCATGGTTATGATTAAAAAACCAAATCGAACCGCAATTCGAACCAAACCGATTAAAAAAATTGTTATTTGGTTTTACATTTTGAAAAATCGATTCTATTAGGTTTGGTTTTGGTTTTTACTAAAAAATAACCAAACTGAACTGATAAATTGGATATATAAATTTTATAATTATTTATATATTATTCATAAATAAAATATAAATATTTTGTTAAATTTTAAGTAACTTAAGTCTTTAACTTTACCATTTTCTCAAGTCCAACACGTAAATTTTAGCCCATCTATTACAATCATAAGTCCAAGTCCATCAAAGTTTATTATTTTAGTCTTTACCTACCATACCTTTCATAAGATAGTTACACGTTCTGTTAATTGAATCACTTTATTCATGTAATGATAACTTTAGTATTGTTTAATTGCTAAATTGAACCAACAATAGTTTCAGTGAATTGTTCATGTACTTGGTGTTTGTATCTATCAAAATACGTATGTCCTCAAAAATTTATTTCTTTCAAACTGAAAAAATCAGAAAAACTGAACCTAACCAAATCAAATCGATGGTTATTTTTTTCGTTTGGTTTGGTTTGATTTTAGAAATTTTAAAAACCGACTAGATTGGTTTGTTTTAACCGATCCAAACCAAACCACGAACCATGTAATTTATGCGATAGAATTAATTTTAAATATTTTAACAAATTGTATGATGAAAAAATAAGGAAAAATCTCAAGAAAAGGAGATTTAAGACAAATCATTTTCTATGCCACATAGATGTTACATCAGGACTTTATTTGTGCTTCAGACAAGATACAATTTTTGACAAACAAACAAACAAATATAGAACTAATATGTTATTAAGCATAAGAACTACAACTATAAATTCTTGTTTGTTATCTTCGAACGTGAGAATAAATGCTAAATATTTAGGCATGTAATATATCAATGATAAAATTCAGCGTATACTATTCTACTTCAAAAATTGTTATGAAATAACTTGAATTGAAACAAAAATTAAGAAAAACTATCTCAAATCTTAAATCATTTTCTTCCTTGTATATACACTGTTTTTTTGGTTCAANTGTTAATTGAATCACTTTATTCATGTAATGATAACTTTAGTATTGTTTAATTGCTTAATTGAACCAACAATAGTTTCAGTGAATTGTTCATGTACTTGGTGTTTGTGTCTATCAAAATACGTATGTCCTCAAAAATTTATTACTTTCAAACTGAAAAAATCAGAAAAACTGAACCTAACCGAATCAAATCGATGGTTATTTTTTTCGTTTGGTTTAGTTTGGTTTTAGAAATTTTAAAAACCGACTAGATTGGTTTGTTTTAACCGATCCAAACCGAACCACGAACCATGCAATTTATGCGATAGAATTAATTTTAAATATTTTAACAAATTGTATGATGAAAAAATAAGGAAAAATCTCAAGAAAAGGAGATTTAAGACAAATCATTTTCTATGCCACATAGATGTTACATCAGGACTTTATTTGTGCTTCGATACAATTTTTGACAATCAAACAAACAAATATATATATATATATATATATATATAAATTGTACCAAAGAAAGAAAATCTTACAATGTTAATAAATAAAAGATAGAACTAATATGTTATTAAGCACAAGAACTACAACTATAAATTCTTGTTTGTTATCTTCGAACATGAGAATAAATGCTAAATATTTAGGCATGTAATATATCAATGATAAAATTCAGCGTATACTATTCTACTTCAAAAATTGTTATGAAATAACTTGAATTGAAACAAAAATTAAGAAAAACTATCTCAAATCTTAAATCATTTTCTTCCTTGTATATACACTGTTTTTTTGGTTCAAATTTGCTACTGTGAATTCTCTATGGTAATTGAAATTAAACAAACAAAAAAGAATTTAAAGGAAGAATAAAGAATTTAAAATAAGAAGAGCTTTTATGCGAAATAGCTTTAGCAAACTATCAACCACTTTTCACGTCACCTTTTGACTCTTCTTCTATTAATTCATTATGAGAAAATAGATAAATAGGTTTCTTGATCTTGGAGAGCGCCTCATCAACATGTCTAATATCAAATTATGACCATAATTTTTAGAGATCCAAGAAAAAATGAAATATTCTGAAAAAATATTGTTGTCTGATCCACTCTACTAACCTCTTATTTAGACGAAATATTGTTCATGATCGGATTGCACATGAAATTTTAAAACCAAAATCTGGTCTGAACTCATTTGCTTGTATTAATGCTTTATTCAACTTTTTATTTTTATTACTATATATGTTTAATAAAATAAAACTTAGAATTATCAAATTTTAATTACGTTAAATAAACAATAACAAATTTTAAGAGGAAATTGAAATTTTCAGTAAGTTATACTATAATATGAGATAAATAGTAAAGAAATCTTGCAGTTGTCCTTTATTTTTAAATCGGAAAAGGGTCAAATATACCCCTATACTATTAAAAATTGTTTAAATATACCTTTCGTTATACTTTCGGTTTAAATATATCTCTCCCGTTATACTTTGGTGCAAATATACCCCTAATTTTAACGGAAAGACACTTGTCAACTTATGAATCAAATAACTCACCCCCAATTTTAAATACCCAATTCCCTTTAGAAACCCACCCATTTAAATACCCAATTTGAACCAAACTCATTTCATAATCATCTTCTCTACCTAAAACTTCCATTAAAATCAATACTCAACTATGAAAGGTCCAGCACTTAGTTTTGTCACTTATATATTTCTTGCTCGTTGTGATGATAAAATCCATCCACAAGCATGCCTTAGGGTNTTTGAGTATTCCTTGAGTTGAGTAAGTTTGAGAAGAGGTAAGTATGTTTCATTTCTATCAAGTTTCAAGCTTATGTTTATATTTTAGAATTCCTCTTACATGCTCGTACATTCCACGTACTGAGCCATTTGGCCTGCATCTTCTCATGATGCAGACACAGGTATTCAGGATCATTAATAGGAGCTTCATTGATACATCCGAGTGTCCGAGTTAGCTATGGTGAGTCTCCTTGCTTTCGGAGGATTTCATTTACCTTTCAGTTATATCAGTTGTTAGGATGTCGTGGGTCTTGTCCCAACTTCCATCTTTATCAGTTAGAGGCTTCATAGATAGTCAGTATAGTTGAGAAGTCTGTATCATTTTTTTTTATTAAATGTTTTAAAGACTAAAGTTGCCTTTTTATGGCGAGTTGTATATATTTTATTATACAGAGTTTTCTTTGAACTTAAAGTTTGTATTTAGGTTTTACGAACTTTTATTTCAGTTTTTAAGCTGTGTATGCTTGAATCAGTTTTCCGCTTGTAGTCAGTCAGGATGAGGGTTCGCTTGGGGACCAGCAATGGTCTTCGAGTGCCGGCCACGTCCAGGGTGTAGGCTCGGGTCGTGACA
>NC_064284.1:26182066-26193784 GCF_019186545.1 Solanum stenotomum
GGGTGATCGATGATCGGGATGAAAAAATAAAAATTATATTTTAAAAACAAACCTAAATTATTATTTTTTTAAGGGAGTTGGGGGCTGATAGGGGGGCAAATGGGGGGCGAGGGTAGTGGGTGGGGGTAAAAAAATAAAAAATTGAAATTAGAAATATCTTTTAAAAACAATTTTTAATATTTTTTGGGAGGGGGTAGGGGTAGGGGTGAAGGTGGGGTAAAAAAATTGAATTTAAAAATAAGATTTAAAATTATTATTTTTGGGGGGAGTGGTTGGGGGGCTGGTTTGAGGGTAGAGACAATATAAATTGATTTTTTAAACAAAAAAGTAATTGTAATTTGAAGTTGGAAGAGAGGTTTGGAAAATGTTTCCCTTAAGTTTTGAAGGGAAGTCATTTTCCTTGAATTTGAGGAATATGAGTTGATTTGGAAAACATTTTCCAAAACATTTAACCCAACCAAACATGAGAAAATTGGAAAACATTTCCTTCATACCAAACACACCCTTAATCTTTGTTGCCCTAATTTTCTAATGCTACTAAATTGTTGGTCCATTGACCACTGATGAAAACAAACAACAACTCCAATTAAACATCACAACACATTTAAGTTCAGTTTCTCATGTTGCCCAATATATCTAATCAATATTGACCCACTGCTTGAACGGTTAAGTACATGTTAAATCAAACTTAAAATTTAAATTAAACCGAAAGTATAACGTACGATATATTTAAACTATTTCCAATAATACAGGGATATATTTGACCCTTTTCCCTTTTTAAATTATAGAATCAGTGCGACTTAAAAAGCGAATGACACACAGTAATAAATATGGTTAACTAACAAATTACATAGTTTTAAGGACCGTGCATATACTAAAATTGCAAGTGAAGGTATTCCACCAATACTCAGCTATTACAGCGGATTCAAGATTTTTACCAAGGGGGTTTGAAAAATAAAAAATTAGCGCATGAAGTTTGAACTTGAAATCTCAAGGTGGATTCATAAAAAAATAATGTCATTTTAATTTTAAACATTGATATTTACTCAAATACAAGAACTACAATACACCAGAAAGAAAGAAAAAATAACTGCAATACAAACTTCACTTTCAAGCTGTTTGAAAAAAAAGTTACCTGTCAATTCATGTTTGTTCAGCTGATGAAGACTACAACTATGGTGATTGCCTTTTCATACCATGGCCATCACCAATTTATTTTTTCCATCCGGTGTCTAAAGTCCGCATCGAAGCCCTGACTAAATTCAGATCGCACACTGCAGGACCCGAGTGACACTCTCAACAAGATTTTATCCATACTTAGGACTCGAACCCCAGATCTTTGATTAAGGGTGGAACAGTTCCACCACTGCACCACAACCCATGTTAGTAGCCGTCACCAATTAATGATCATGGACTTGGTTAAATTAGAGGTCTCATCGTAGATTCATATGTGGATTATAGGTGTACACCAATCTATCTGGTTTTGGCGATCATGGACTTGGTTAAATTAGAGGTCTCATCGTAGATTCATATGTGGATTACAGTTGTACACCAATCTATCTGGTTTTGGCCCTACACATCTATGACCCATTTATTTCCTAATGATGGTGACGACTAATCAGTTTGCATGTATCCTGATTATTTCACTAGATACCTGCATAACTATACCCTACATAAAGACGCCTTTCGTGGAAAGAAGTTGAAACAAAATACTTTAAGAGAGTAAAAAATTCAAATGTGTCTCACACAACTAACGTCCCACTGTAAAAAATTTCACCATGTAAACACCAATCAATTGGAACTTCACAAACAATATAAGTTTTAGAAGTTGACAAAGTGGATGGAAAGCTGCTAAAGTTGTGAACAGGCTGATGCAAAGGAGCTAAAAATGATAGAGCAGTCCAGCAGCCAAGGGTTAAAAGTGTTTCTGGGGCTCTGGCAAAGAGTAAATTTCACCATTGTAACACGTACGTTAGCACTGAAGGCAAAGAAGACGAGACTTGTTATCTGTTGTTTCATTAATAATGTGTTGTGATTACACAACGATTAAACATCAATCCACAAACTAAAATTTCATAATTCCAACAACTAAATCCATCAACAAATATATTATTTCAAAATTTAAAGCTAAGTGTCAACACTAGATGGACACAAATCGATCTTGCAAGAAAATCAATTTTGTCATCAATAGGATCAACTAGTGTTGGTACTTATGCTTAACAAATATATTATTTCTAAGTTTAAAACTAAGTGTCAACACTAGATGGACACAAATCGATCTTGCAAGAAAATCAATTTTGTCATCAATAGGATCAACTAGTGTTGGTACTTATGCTTAATATTGAGTATATGCAAATTGATATTGGATAACTGATACAATACAAGTTGGTTAGAGTTAGTTAAAATTGTTCATATTTCACATGAGTTAGTTAGACGTTTGGTTACTTAAATTAACCATAGTTAGATGAGGTGGTTATCATATAGGACCACTATATATACATATATACAATTAGTTGAGTAAGGTAAGTCATTGTAAAAGCATTTCCTCTCTAATTCATTATTCAATTTTTCTCTCTGCAATGTCTTCAATTTCTCTCTGAATCTAGAAGTTTCCAACTGGAATTGTGAATCTAATTGTAAATTCAACATGGTATCAGAGCAATCTGTATGAATCTAGGAGTTTCTCTACTGTGTTAGTGAAGAACTGAGAGATTCATCAAAGACCAATTGCTGAATTTTCGAATTTGTATCAACATGACGACGAAACCAGATCACAATCATCCTCTGTTTTTGTCTTCTTATGATGTAGCTGGTGCTGTTCAGATTGGAATTCAGCTCACAGGGATGGAGAATTATACTCTTTAGAGTAGAGCAATGCGTCTGAATCTATTGACTCGAAACAAGTTAGGATTCATTGATGGACTTGTTCAACGTGATANTTCACATGAGTTAGTTAGACGTTTGGTTACTTAAATTAACCATAGTTAGATGAGGTGGTTATCATATAGGACCACTATATATACATATATACAGTTAGTTGAGTAAGGTAAGTCATTGTAAAATCATTTCCTCTCTAATTCAATATTCAATTTTTCTCTCTGCAATGTCTTCAATTTCTCTATGAATCTAGAAGTTTCCAACTGGAATTGTGATTCTAATTATAAATTCAACATGGTATCAGAGCAATCTGTATGAATATAGGAGTTTCTCTACCGTGTTAGTGAAGAACTGAGAGATTCATCAAAGACCAATTGCTGAATTTTCGAATTTGTATCAACATGACGACGAAACCAGATCACAATCATCCTCTGTTTTTGTCTTCTTATGATGTAGCTGGTGCTGTTCAGATTGGAATTCAGCTCACAGGGATGGAGAATTATACTCTTTGGAGTAGAGCAATGCGTCTGAATCTATTGACTCGAAACAAGTTAGGATTCATTGATGGACTTGTTCAACGTGATGATTTCAAGGAAGCTTTTGAAAAACAGGACTGGGATCGTTGCAATGCAATGGTGATTTCGTGGATTCTGAGCAATGTAAGTAAGGATTTAGTCAGTGGAATTCTTTTTTGTTCAAGTGCTCATCTAGTTTGGACTGACTTGAAGGAACGATTTGACAAAGTTAATATGTCAAGGATTTTTCATCTTCACAAAGCAATTGCCACCTTAACTCAGGGAGTTTCTCCTGTCTCTGTTTATTATTCCAAATTGAAAGATCTTTGGGATGAGTATGACTATTACTCCACCTCCTGCTTGTGGTATGACTCTATTACTCCACCTCCTGCTTGTGGTTGTGCTAAATCGAAAGATTATACTGATAGCTTGTTGAGGCAAAAGTTGTTGAAGTTTCTAATGGGATTGAATGACAATTACAGTCAGGCACGTAGTCATATTTTGATGATGAATCCCACTCCGAGTGTGAATCAATGTTATGCAATGATTATACAAGATGAGAGTCAAAGAGTGTTGTCTGGTGAACACTCTACTAGTGGTTTGTTATGGATCTAATTGCATTATTCTCACATAGATCTGGAAACTCTATGAGCTTAGGTTCTCAATCGAATGGAATAGAATACTCAGGAGGCTCAGGAGGTCCTGCCAACTCAAGTGGTGATTCAGGTGGGACTCGTGAGAAATCCTCCATTGTATTGTGAGTTTTGTAACGTGAGAGGTCACTCTAAAGAGGCTTGTTTCAAACGCTGCATTGCAATATGAAAGGCCACACTAAGGATAATTGCTACAAGTTAATAGGATATCCAGCTGATTTCAAAGGGAAGAAGAAAGTCACTGCAGCTTCTGTTATGTCAACAACACCTCCACAACACAATGCTATTACACAGGATCAGTATAACCAAATCCTTAAGCTGCTGAACAAGCCAGTACTATCTGATTCCGCTGCTAATTCTCAGGCTTACAATGCTAATTCAACAGGTATTTTTGCTAGTATTGTTTCACATTCTATTTTACCTACCAAACATGAACATTGGATAGTAGATAGTGGTGCTACTGATCATATGGTAGGGAATGAATTATTGTTGAACACTAGTCTGACAGTTCCTAATTCAGGCAAAGTCCAACTTCCTAACGATGATTCTGTTATAGTCACACAGTCTGGAAATTGTCAATTAGAAGGAGGTGATGTAATTCACAATGTGTTGTGTGTTCCTAAATTTCATTTCAATCTCCTGTCAGTGTCCAAACTGACAAGAGAATTGAACTACTGTGTATTATTCTTTCCTGATTTTTCATATTCTAGGACCTCTTCACTGGGAAGGTGAAGGGGATTGGTAATGAACACAATGGCCTTTACACAATGAGATCACCAATAGCGAATGAAGGCAGTAGTTTTAAAGCTTTGGCTGTGGCAGATTGCAGAGAAGAATGGACTATTTGTCATCAAAGATTGGGACATGTGCCTATGGCTGTCATTAGAAAGCTAATTGTAGTGAATAATAGACATACTCTAGTTTTGAAACATTGTGATGTTTGTCCAATTGCCAAACAAACTAGGTTACCATTTTAATCCAGTATTAGTAGATCTTTGCACTGTTTTGACTTGATTCATATGGATGTATGGGGACCATATAAGGTTGCTACTCATG
Organism: Solanum stenotomum; assembly: GCF_019186545.1. Taxonomy (NCBI): domain Eukaryota; kingdom Viridiplantae; phylum Streptophyta; class Magnoliopsida; order Solanales; family Solanaceae; genus Solanum; species Solanum stenotomum. The sequence continues at coordinate 26,187,168 of NC_064284.1, forward strand.
ATAATATGAAGTTCTTTCTTACTCTAGTAGATAACCATTCTAGATGGACTTGGGTGTTTCTAATGCATCTTAAATCTGATGTATGTGCATTACTTAAGAATTTTCTGAATATGATTGCAACACAGTTTGGCAAGAAAGTAAAAATGTTCAGGTCTGATAATGGAGGTGAATTTTTCAATACACAGTGCAAGGAATTGTTTAATAGTCGTGGCATAATTCATCAAAAATTTTGTTCCTACACTCCACAACAAAATGGGGTTGTGGAGAGAAGGCACATGCATATACTTGAAACTGCTAGGGCTATCAGATTTCAAGGACATTTGCCTATTAGGTTCTGGGGTGAATGTATTCTGGTTGCTGTGTTCATAGTCAATAGAGTTCCTTCTACTGTTCTAGGGAACAAATATCCTTATTGCATGATATACAAGAAGCAAGTTGATCTTTGTTACATGAGGACTATTGGTTGCTTGTGTTATGCAACCAACTTGATTAAGGGTGACAAGTTTGGAACTAGAGCCATTAAGTCAGCCATGTTGGGTTATAGTAGCACCCAGAAAGGTTATAAGCTATATGACTTGGGGGCTAAATCTATCAATGGAACACATCTTTCCTTTTCAAACTAACAATGCAAGTACTCTTGGAGATCTTGTTAATGATGATAAGTTCTTGATTTCCATGAACCAATATTCTGCTCCTATCATACATACAATTCCCACTCCTACAACTGTGGTGGAAGCAGACAGTGAACATGAAGTCCCTGCAGTTGTGGTTGATGATGTAAGTGTTCCCTCTGATGAGAACTTAGATGATGTTCCTGCATTTATAGCTGATGGTGTAAGTATTGCCTCTGATGAGAATCTGGAGCATTCTCCTATCATACTGAGCAATCCTGATGAAATGTTGGCTCCTTCCAAAAGAACTTCAGGTAGAACTAGTAAGCCTCCTATCTGGCAAAAGGACTTCATTACTGGAAAAAATTCTAAGTCTGCCCTTTCCTGTTTGTACCCCATTGCTGATAGTATTACTTACAATGGTCTGTCCAAATCATACCAATGTTATGTGGCTCAGATGTCTGCAGAGTCAGAACCAAAATGTTATAACCAGGCTATTAAGGATGCAAGATGGATAAAGGCAATGAAGGATGAGATTCAGGCCTTGGAGGACAATAGGACTTGGAAGGTTGTTCCATTACCAAGTGGGAATAAAGCTTTGGCTGTAAATGGGTGTTCAAAATTAAATACAAAGCTGATGTTACACTTAACCAAGTTTTTCCAGATTTTTGAATTCCTTCCAAAAAAGACTATTTCCGATTTTAAGCCTCTTCATAGTTATTTCAACTTACCGGATGTTACAGTATTCTAACTTTTTATTTATAAAACTATACAAAATTGTTAAACTTTTTTAAACAATCAATTGTAGGTGTAAATGAAACTTTAGTATTATGCTAGCAAAATTATGATTAATAGGAACATTTTAAACAACCGACCTCCGAATGTCGCTTTTACTAAAAGTATTTGGATGGAATAAAAATACCAACCTCATGAGCTCAGTATTTTATATTAATTTATTTTTTAATTTATATAAAACCGTCATCCGGAAGACGATTAATTTAAAGTTAATTGAAACTATTAATTTATTAATTTTATGGAAGTCACTATATAAATATTTTAATGAAAATTAATTTAATTACATACTATTTAATTTTACTGACTTTCGGAAGTCGGTATTATAATATTTTTTATTTTTTATTTTACACAAAATCGTCCTCCGGAAGACGATTTAAATAAAATTAAATCAAAATGTTTCTCAATTTTGTTTTTCATATTTAATTGAGAAAAAATAAAATATTGTTATTTATTTATTTTATTTAATACCGACATCAAGAGGTCGGTTTTTATTGTAATTCAATTTTTCCAGGAAAAATTCTGACCTCCCAGAGGTCGGAATTTTATTTTTCCGCTTTATTTTGCACTACAAGTAGTCGATTTTTTTAAGTTTTTTTAATTTTTTATTCTTTTTAACAATATCGACCTCCGGAGGTCGGAAATTACCGATCTTCATTTGAGGTCGGTAATTTTTAGATCGGTATTCACTGATTTTTTAGTAGTGTATTTTTCATAACTCTTGTATATAGGATGAAATGAAATTATCCAGAGATGGAGATTAATGAATTTTGAGCTATATGTATTGATTATTCTTTATTTTTTTTAGGTGCTTAAGAAGTAATGTTTCTATTCTATTATTTCCTTTTGAATTGTTTATGTTTTGGCAAAACTAATTATATGTATAGGAGGACTTATGATTAAATGCAATTTTCTCCTTATTCTTTATCTTTTTAAATTTTTTCTTTTGCTAGATAATTTTTTATCTTATTTAATCATATTTTGTAGATTATAGGAGATATATCTATAATGAAAATGATTAGATATTCTTGCATAATTTGATTTTACAAGGTAAAATAATTTGATATGTCTAATATAATTACAACTCTTTCTTTGTTGAAATCATACATTTAATATTATTTGTTTGTGTTCGTGAAGATATAAATCCTGAGTTTTTTTTAAAAAAACATTTAATTTATTCTCTTCAGACCTCTATGTAATTCTTAGATAATTTGATTATATTATAATGATAACACTCTTCAAAAATATTATTTGTTCAGATAAATTCATCTCTTACTTTTTTGTTGATAATATTATTATATTGTGTTTGTGGGGTATAATATTTTAAAACATAGAAGCAGAAAATGAGTCAATGGATATCGATATGCTACTTAAAGAAATATGTACATATACTTTCATAGTCCGGTGGAACAATTTTTATTAACAAAAAATGATAGAACATGAGAATTTAAAGTTAATTTATAATTTTGAAAATACAGTTGATTTTATTAAAAACAAATTATTTATTAATGTGTAAAATTGCAATCTTTAAATTTTTCCTTTTTGTTGTTTTTAAGGAGATTTCAAGTTGTTTATTAATAAGTCAAGTTGCAGTCTTTATAGTTTTCATATTTGTTATTTTCATGAGCTCTCAAGTTATTTCAAAATTGCGATTAATTTATATTTTTAAAAATACAGTTGGTTTCCTTGCTTTCTATTTACTCTAATTCTTCGATACATAAAATTGAATCATTCATCAAGCTCCTCTTTTTTAGACCTTAACAGCAATAACATCATCTTATAACGCTACATATATTATTGTTCTTGAAATCCTTCTAATTGGTATTGAGCTTACCTCCACTTTTATTTTGTCGTTGTTTGTTATCGAACGATAATTTTAAAAAAAGTTACTAAACCCATTGAATATAGTTATTAATTTGATAAATTATGATACATGGACATTTGGACATAAAGTGAGGCAATGACTGCATAATAATATATTAAAATTATTAAGATAAAACGTATTGAATGGGCGGGTCAAGACCCAACCCATTTTTAAGCTCATTGGAATCCAGCTCATTTTAGCCCAAAGTAAACTTTGGCGAGTCAGGACCCAATCCAATTTCTATTTCAATCCATTTTAATATCTTTAATTTCAATTCAACCCGTCTATTTGACACCCCTGACTACATTATAAATAATCGCTTGATGCAAGTTGACTGAATGTTATGGCATATCTCATTCCATTTGGGTGCGTGACACTAATTTTATTTAAAAGACAAAAGAACAAATCTTAATCCTATATATTGCCAATGTAATTAAACAAAATCTTATATATCCTTATTACCATTACCATTTACCACTATTTTTTACTTTTTCCCTTTTTCTCTAAATAGAAAAACATACTAATAAGGCAAATAGAATAATATTAAATAACAAAAGAATACACGATTGAACAACGATAAAAAAATATGTAATATAAGTAAATGAAGGAAATTGGGAGAGTCCAATACTAACATAACATCAGATTCACATTATTATCATATTAAATATAGCTCCAATAAGCAACATAAAATATCAATATTATTACATATAAGAAAAACAAAGACATAAATATATATATCCAAAGCTATATATATGTCTTAGTAACGAATTAATAAAATCAATAAGCAAATACATTTTTTCTTTCTCCCCTCATTAGAGTATGTTCCAAAATTAAAAATAAATTATAGTTAAATGTGAGGTATATTTAAATTCAACACTGGGGCATATCAGGAGGGGGAGGAAGCAATTTCTCTTGAGAGCCTTTTCCATCTTTCACAATGAATGCCATTTCATTCCCCAGCTTACGTGACGTTCTAAATGGCAAATGCATAAACCATACTCCTGTCACATAAAACAATAAAATTTAAAAATTGCATATTGTTAATTAAGAGTTTGAATTATATATATTGACGACGTGATTTAATTTAATACAATAAGTGTTATATAATTAATTTACTTGAGCATGTAGTAGTTATTTAGTTAACAAGAATCCATGCATGAATCATGATATCATATAAAATAAAGTTGAGTTTAACTTCTAAAAATAACTATATGATGACTTGTTGTGAAATGCACTATTCTTAATTTTATTCAATCCCTATGATGTGAGTGCATTTATCCTATAATGATTTGTGGAGGTTGAGTCTTTGAACTCTCAATGAAAGTTTGTTCTCGTATGAGTGGGGTGTCAAATTATAGGAGCACCCTTGACAGATTTCACCTATGTGAGTGTGAAAGTAGGTCGCTTTCTATGAGAATGAGCTTATTCTCAAAAACACTCATGAAATTGGGATAGCAAAAGGCCGTAATGTGCTGGCTATTAAAGCTTATGTCAACACCTTGATTATTGTGTGTAAGTAGTGATACTTTATTTCCCTTAAGCAGTCATAGTTCAAGTCTGAGATCACTACTGACTCTGGAGTAAAGGTTATTATTTTACTAAGTGAAGGTTCAATGCAGAGCACACCTTCATTATGCATAATAGTCTACCCTCAACTAAGTTATGAAGAATTCTCTTATCTAAATATTAAAATGAGTGGGGGATTGTTGGTGTGACATTTTAATATTAATAAAAATATATTATGTCACATTATGTATTATGTTATGTCTATTGATGGACATTACATTTGTGTCTCTTTACTCTCATCAATTGTGGAAGAAAGTGGTCATTAGTTGTTGGTAACTTATGTAACCACCAACTCTTCATTTCACCCATTATTCCTTCTTCATGTCTTGTAACTTATGTACCATTTGGGCCATTCATTTGGCAAATTTACTACCCACTATCTTCCTATTCATTGCAAGGAAGAATTCATCACCTATAAATAGTGTGGTCTTCCTTGTGTTGGGGAGATGCAGAGACAACAAGAGATGTACAAGAAAATATAGAGTGAAAAAGATGAGTAGTATTATATTGAGATTAGTGTAGTGAAAGAGAGAGTTGAGACTTAGAAAAATATTCTAAGTCTTCAACTATATTCACTATACAAAAGAGAGTAATTATATGTTGAAGGAAGGTGTTCTTTTTGTGGAGCTTTGAACTCTTCAACTAATACGGAGTTGCTTGAGTTGTACGACGTTGTTGGATTGTTGTATCCTGGAGGGGACAAGTCAAGAGTATTACTGCTGGATCAATGTAGATTATGCGCAGTGGGCTTGAATCTCCTTAAAGAGAGCGAGATATCTGCGCCTCAGCCTAAAGATTTAATTATACGTTTTTGTTCATTTTATTTCAACTGTAATATTTTATATTTGTGGTATATTACACCAACAATGTTTGATACTTTTTTTTAGTAGTTTAAAAATATTGCTCATAATATCACTTTTTAATAATTATATCATATATTTTGAAAAGTTAAATCAGATACATAAATCTATAAGCTTTCAATGTCTTGTATCTGCTTATGGTTAATGTATCTAAGTTGTTAATGTCTTGTATCCGATTTTCATGTTAATGCATCTAGTATGTATATGAATCTGGCTACCGTGAAAATACCTTCACCATCACAGTTTTGATCTGGAATAAAAATGACTATTGTTAAAAAAAAATATAGATCAAGATTCGAAGAAATAAAATTGAATTAATGGAAAGAAGAATATTTTATACACTTTTAATGTTTCTCAAAAAAGAATGAACGAAATTCTATATTTTTGGAATTTTTTTTGAAGTTGTTATGTTGCAGATCCTCAAAAGTTGTTAACAATTGTAAATTACTCTATAGATTTGAGCAAATCAATTATAATCATTTAATTCAAACGCTTTAAAACATGTATCTCGCTTCAATTGTATCTGAAACAACTCAATACATGTATCCGACCACTGAAATCTTATATTAAATGTAATATTCCAAACTATATGTCATGAATATAAATAATTAGTTCCTAAAGTAGTGAAATTTTTGTAAGTTGCCCGTAAAAATTTGCAGGTCTAATAAAGAGGAGGGNGGATGCTGGCTTCTAAAAAAATTATCACATAATAAACAAGTTTCTTACCTATTTTCTTGATACGTTGGCAAAAAAAAAACATATAATCCAAAAAACATTTATATATATATATAAATCACTTTGTAATTTTAGCCAAAAGGCTGAGAAAGTATATATATATATATATATATATATATATATTGTTATCGGTTCAATATTTGATATACAGGCTAACATATAAGGGTGTTGGTCTAGCTTGCTATATGT
>NC_064284.1:26193807-26225324 GCF_019186545.1 Solanum stenotomum
TCTAATAAAGAGGAGGGGGGGGGGGNNNTGCTGGCTTCTAAAAAAATTATCACATAATAAACAAGTTTATTAACTATTTTCTTGATACGTTGGCAAAAAAAAACATATAATCCAAAAAACATTTATATATATATAAAAAAATCACTTTGTAATTTAGCCAAAAGGCTGAGAAAGTGTATATATATATATTGTTATCGGTTCAATATTTGATATACAGGCTAACATATAAGGGTGTCGGTCTAGCTTGCTATATGTGGGCTATCGCCAATGCATTGAAAAGTAGCAAAAACATGTGTGTTGCTCGACAGACACAACACCCGATGTAAAAGTGGAATGGATTCAATTTAAGGTCATGATCTCTGCTTGGTTTGGACTTTGGTTGAACAAACAAAACCAGCAGAGAGTAAGCTTATCTGGCACACATATATCGACCACAATTTGGATCTTGTACTTTTGCTTTAAACTCCTTTTGATCCTTAACCACATATATACTTGGAGCGAAGACAATTGAGATCATAATTGCATTGAACAAACAATTAGGCATCTCAACAATTGCTTGCAGTTAACTAACAGTAACGCTATTATGCATCACACACCACCATAGTTGGACCATCTGAGCCGTATTTGACAAAAACAACTTCATTTCTAAAACATGAGTGCACCACAAAAAAAAAAAAAAAAAAAAAAAAAAAAAAAAAAAAAAAAAAAAAGGGAAAATGTATTTAGTGGAATTTGATCTCAAGTCCTCTAGGTGAATAACTCAATTTTCAACAAAATGAATCATTTAGTCTTGTGTAACATTAGTGTCAACAGATACTCTCTCCGTCCCATTTTATGCGAGGTAGTTTGATTCGGCATGGAATTTAAGAAAGAAAGAAAGACTTTTAAAATTTGTGGTTCAAAATGAATGATATAAATTTGTGTGACTGTAAATTATTTCATTAAGGATAAAATAAACATTTTATAGTTAAATTGTTACTTAATATAGAAATGTGTCATTCTTTTTGGGATTGACTAAAAAGGAAAGTAAGTCACATAAATTGAGACAGAGGGAGTAATATACTTAATTTTACGGAGAGACCAAAGACTCACGTGTCCCCTTTTTTGCGAATAAATTCACCCCCGAAAACAACAGACAAAAAGTATGTGTGGTTTAGTGATATAAAATTGTTTAATGTCATGGTAAATATTTGAGTTCAAATGCAAGTTGCTACATTTTTTTATAAATATATTTCTGAAAAGATCAAGGGGCGTTTACCCTTGTTTTTTGTTGACAAATATTTTTTTAAAAGAACGTCACCGTCACCGACTCACAATTTTCCGACATTGTCGAGTCCATCAATTTTGGGTCGGTTTTAGTCAAAATAACGAGTGCTTCCGTCGATTTTAACCTTAGGTTTTCGACATTTTTTTTAACGAGTGCCTAATTAGTAATTACTGCCTACTCATTAACTTTGCCAACCCAATTTCCTTCTTGTTAAAGTAATAGTATCTGAATTTTGTTAAATAGGTCATCTATACACTAAAATAATCCAGGGGTATTCTTAGTGCAGTTTGACTTGCTTAAAAATAAATTAAACCAATTAAGTTGATTTTTTAAATCAACCAAACTAATATTGAGTAATTAATTAAGCACCAACAGTACAATACCAACATATAGATAGATAGATTTGCCCATGCCTAAAGACTTAGGTTGCCCACTTTACTGCTATCTAATTAACTAACTTTGTCAACCCAAATTATGTGTTGTTAAACTTGGTTAGAACATATAAATACAAACGTGTTTTTAAGTAACATCCAAGCTAAGATAATTTGGTCCAAGTTATATGTATACCAAATAATTTGTACTTGTATTTCAAAGATTTTGATAAATGGCAATAAACACCAAGTGTCAATTACATACCAATTTCAAATAAAGAAAAATTAAGGAAGAAGATAATTTAGAATATTTTGTTAATTGCTTTAGTGGCCTATTGAAATTGAGATGGCCTTGAATAGAATCCATATGAAAGTTAAAATTGCTTACCTTTTTAATTCTTTGATGGAAAATGAATTCCAACCATCAATGTTTACCTTAGACACGTGGCAAGAAACAAACATTATATTGACATTAATTGGACAATATTTTATCGGAGAGGACCCATTTCCTTTATTTAACGTTGAAATCTGTTGCTTAGATAATTTGACAAATTTATATGGTAAATAGAAAAATAATTTAAATTTCAAAATATTATAGAGAAATAATTTCGTAAATTTAATGATGTTTTTCATGATCGGGCAAAGCATAAATAAGTTTACAAGTAACATATAATCGCAAATATTTATTTATAAATGGAACACAGAAATATATGATTTGTTAATATGACACCTTGTGATATTCTGATATTTTGATTATGAACTATAATTTGCTTATTTAATAATTAAAATAATAAAAAATGATTATTATTATTTTTTTTGATAATTTCAGCAAATGATGGAATTTTTATTTTTTCAATCTCATGTGGCAAATTCATAAAAGTTATCTCACTTTAAAGGTCAAATGTTACAAGTTAGAATTATAAATTTGGTCTCATGTGTTTTTTCGAGTCCATGTCCTCATATGTTAATTACATGTCGTCATCTTGAACAAAGCTATACCAATATTTTGGCCTTATAATCTCTCATTACGTATACCTTCTCCATTATTTAATTTCTAAGTTATTATATACTCAAAAAAGTTCTCATGATGGCAGATAAAAAAGAGATGAAACTGGACCTCTTACTAGAAGATTGTATCATTTAAATCTTATTGTTCACGTCTCCTCATGATGCTTCTCAATTGTCTTTGGTTTCGACTATGATTCGTTATGCAGCCCTATCAGACTTGTTATGGGAGAAATTGCCCTCTGATTATCGAGAAATCATTGAAAGATTAGTGTTGCCAATTGTGTTTTCGTCAAAGAAAGAGTTGTTTCTTAAACTCTTTAAACCTCTTCTCATTGATGGTGGTAGCAAGGGACGTGCGCAACGTGACTTGCTTTATTTCTATTCTTGGTGTCAATTAACATGAACAATGAGATGATTCTTTTTTTTTTCAAGAGGATAATATTTTTTGGTATGAAGAAAAAAGTACTGATTTTTTATCTTAAAATATTTTTTAATATTTTCATATTTAGTTGATCAAGATATTTTTTTTTGGGAAACTAAACTATAAGTTCATTCAAAATCAGATACCTTTGCCCTTACTGCCTTACACTCACTCGCTCCCCATATGAATGCTATTATAGGAATAATATGTTCTGCTTACTTATCAAACTTTAGAAAATAATTTTTTAAAATATACTTATTTTTAACATATATATTGCGTCCTCTCATTTTTCTTATTTCTGTTGAAACATATATTCCAGAGATTTTCAATAGACAGGACAACAAGTAAAAAGTATTATATGTTGAGTGCAAGGGAGCTGTCAATTACTTGGTCCACCAATCCCCTCTACTGGTGCTGTAAACCCCTCCTTCACTCAAGGTATTGTATAATTCTTTAGTCACAATTTATATGATTTTTTTTTTCTTATAGTGTCAGCCCTCCCATTGAGTGTCTCAAATGATGTCATATCAATGCTGGAGTGGTAACTATTATTATAGGAGAACTCACCCAAAGATATGAATTTATCCCAATGTCCTCCAAAATCAATCATATATGTTCTTAACATGTCTTTTAACACTTGAATAGTCTTCTCTGACTGTTCGTATATCTATGGATGGATCATGGAAGGTTGTACTAAAAGTGAGTTGCGTGCCAAAGTTGATGTTAAATTCTCCTCTTAAACATATACTAATAAATATAATAATAATGTAATGGCATGCGTTACGTTGTGGAGGTGCATAATTATTTTCTTTTAATTGGTGGATAAATAATAATAATATTATTGATAAACAGATAAGATCGATAATGACGGCACGGCAACAAATTTAAAGTAATGTCGATTTCATGATGAATAGCTAATAAACCTGCCCAGAATTTTTTTAATAAAAAATTGTGATACAAACACCAAATAAAATAACTTTAAAACATGGTCGGCATAAATTAGCAAAGCATGACTCTAACATAATCTATTATTATTATTATTATTATTATTATTATTATTATTATTATTCAGAAGCTGTTGATTTCTAATCAGACACTATATTAATGGCTCATAACAACATTTCATATATATGGCTAATAATAATTTAATCTCTATATTTATATTACATTTTTGCTTCATAGTTTGTTATAATTGTATTATTAAAGTATTATCTTAGATATTTACAAGCTTATTACATATTTTATTAAAAGTGTTCGAATTATGAAGAAGTAACTAGAAAAAATTCTGATGAATGAGTGCATCGAAGTTGGAGTTGGTTCATGGAAATTTTTGAATCATAATATGTCATATTTAGCTAAATCATAAGGAGTCTTTTTTTAAATGATTTTTTTCATTTTAAAAATAAATTTTTTTATGACATTATTATGATTTATAATATTTTTAATATAATTTACAACTAAGTTAAATTATTTTTAAAAAAAATCTGAAAAATTTATGCCCAACTTCACATAAAAATTAGATAATTTAGCCTTCATGCTTTAAATCATCTCACGTAAACGAGAAGATTATTACAATTGAAGCTGCCAAGGTTTTATTGAAATATTATAACAATATTACCCCTTGATATTACCTCTATTTTAATTTAAAAAGAAAATGTCAAAGAGATTTTGCATGGTTTGCTTTAATAATTTGTTTTTTGTTATCCCCGTATGATTTGCATGCTATCACACAGTAAATGAGGTTTACTCAATATACATAAAGTGTTCACCACAGAGTGCTCACTTGAATGTCAGAGGCTATGGCAGAGATGCAGATTATCTTGGGTTAAAAAAATAGTTACTTAATTACGTATTTATTAGTAATTACCCATTTCTTAATCAGTACTCTTCAATTTAAAAATAAAAATATTCAAACAAAATGCTAGAACAGAAAGGCGAACCTAATTAAAAGCATTATCACCCAAAAAGAATAATAATCTAAAAGCATTAAAACAAAGTTAATTAGCATGAAACAGCGATCACACTACAATAAAAATACCTTTTTAACAGCAATAAATATAAACATTAACAAAGAGTATTAAAGGCTTTATCGGCATTAGTTAATTGTCATTGGATCCAATATCGCTAAAGTCTTTAGAAACATATACAAAAAGTGTTAATCACTGCTAAAATACATATTTAATGACAATTAAGCTATTGTCATTAATTAATTACTGAAAGATTATTTTTGATGTAGTGCTACAACAAAAAGTTTTTGTGATTTAAAGTTGTAATTAATAGTATGATTTTATTTTGAGATGGACACATTTATCTACCCAATGCCCAATGGAATATAAATAATAATAATAGTTCATAATTGATATGAAGAGTACTGGCCAGCTTAAGTAATTAATTACTACTAATTTAGTAAAATTGGGCAATAAATAATATGTGCAGGCGTGCCTCTTGTTTGTTCAAGTAGTTAGAAATTTTCAATGGGGCTGAGGCTGGGGTCGTTGAGTGATGGCTACGTGCATCATTGCATGTAATTTTCCAAAAGAAAAAAAAAACACATTCATTTTCTAGGGATACGTGTCATTTTTTAACACTTTGGAAAATAAAAGAATAAGTTAAGTTTGGATTTGGAAGGAATGGTGAAGAATGGTGTCAAGTGGATACTCTATACTTTCTCCATGCTTGGGATAAAAAGGCTAAAGATCTCAAGATTCAACAAATATCAACACACCCTCTATCTAATATGAATTTATACAGTAAAAAGAAGAGGAATACCATAAGGTTTCATAAACTAATAAATTTAATTTTGGGGGTTATGAAGCTTAAAAAAAAGAAAGTTATAAATATTATTAAGATTATAAGTTGAAGAGGTGGGGGCTATTAGTAGTTATTTCTTATTTTATTAAGATATTAAATATATATTATAGTAATAGGTGAAAAGTTGAGTAATTGAATATGAAGACTTTTAGATATTAAAAAGAAATAATAAAATAATGAAGAAAACAGGTTTAAAGAAAAAAAAAATATGAAAGGAGGTCATAGAGAGGTGCCACATCACCTCATCTATGTTTCTCCTTATATATATATATACTAGGAAACATGTTCGCGTTTCGCGCGAGGATTAATAGATATGTGTTAGGATGTGTTTTATTTTGAATTAATTATATCATTATATTATTTGAGCATATCATTATCTTTTCATTTGAAATGATGATACATAATGAAACTTATCAAATTTAGTATCTATTTAATCTGAATAACACATTCTTAATAAATAAGTCAGAATATATACTCTATTAAAAAATATTTTATTTTCATTGCTAAAACATATAAATACATCAACAACGGCCCAACATTCTTTATTAGATTGTTTAGAGAATATATTCTCTAACCATAATTTATTTCAGCTCCCAATTACATAGAAACCAATACATCCTCTGTATATATATTTTTTCAATTGCTCTTGTTTCTTTCTGAAATATGCAATTCGCTTTTGCATAATATTTTCATACATCACTTTAACCGATTTGCTTGATTGTTCAATTGTATCTGTATTCAAAAATAAATATTTAGAAGAACAATTTAATATAGTCATGAATATTATCATTAATATTTTACCTTGACAATTCTCTGAACTAATTATTTGGGGCTGATCTTTATATTTTTTTAATCCATTGTAGTACTTCTGTATAGGTATTTGTCAAAGTCAAACTAAAGATAGAGTATTGCAATAAATGGTAAGTTTCATATAATAATATTGGATATTGAAAAACTAACCTCAATTAACCACTATGAGCCGATGGTGACTGTGAAGATAAATGGTGTGTGTGGATCTTTATTATTTTGTTTGTGGTATTTATATCATTTTTTTGATTTATTGGTTGTGCTACCATTTAATTATATGAATTAATTGTTTGGATTTGTTAAATGTTTGTGTAAAGGTAAGTGTGAAAATTTTGTAAATAATTGAAGGAAAGTTGGGGATTCGTATTGTTTTTATTTATTTATTATGAAATATATGGTATGAATTTATTATGGAAATATAGTAAATAAAAAGGTGTAGAGGAATAAATATAGATAAGTTTTCACATTGATCATGTAGATCAACGTGAATATTTTGAAATTAAAAAATAAGTGTATTTTATAACTTTTTTCATTGGTTGTGATCTCCATTTATTCTTTTAAATAATGAGATTATTTATGAAATTGTTAAATCTTGATGTAAAAATAAGTGTAAGACATTTTGAGAAAAAATAGGCAGAAAGGTTGAATTTGTATATTTTTTATTAATTCGATAAAGTTGTAGAGAGTATCGCGAGAGAGCTTGAGAGTCTTTGTCAGAGGGTAAAATATGAGGTACGCACTTGCTTGTGTTACTGATTTGTTATATAAATAAAGGGAAAGGTGGACAAAAATTGCTTAGTATGATGTTATTGTATAGAAAGTAATCCACACATATTTGATCATGATATGGCACTACATAAACCTTGGGATTTAAATTTTTTTTATAGATTTAATTAAAAATACTACTAAGATTTTCAATGATATCCCTGGATGTAATTTAACTTCAAACACTCATCCATGAAAATATCAACGACATGAACATGAAATAAATAATTATATGTTGATATCATTATTTTAAAGTTATAACTGAAGATTGATGTCTCAATTTAAGAAAATATATATTTAAAATATCTTATTTTTTATCTCTCCTCATCATTGCTACTACAATTTACTACATTTGCTACCTTCTATTTTTATAATTCTTAAAATATTCTTTTCTTTTGTCTCTTCAGTTTATTACCATAATTAATTATTCTTATTCACAAAATTTTCTTTTTCCTTAATAAGTTTTTTCCTTATTAAGTTTTTTTCCTTTAATTTATAAAATTTGAATAAAAAATAAATCTCAATTTTTTTTTTCGTGATATTACTGCAACCTGTTATATTTTTTTTATTTCTTTTCATTGTTACTATAAAAAAAAATTAATTCATCTTCCCACCTTCTATGTAACAACCCTCTTAGTCGTTTTATGAATTTTAATAATTATTTTTATATTAACCTTTTTAGTAGCATTTATAAACAATTTATGACTTATAAGCATGAGTGACATGATTTTTAGATTTAATAAAGGATTATTTTGTTGATAATAATAGAAAATAAATAAATAAATAAAGAATTAAGGGCAAAAGCCCTAAACTGTTAAAGTCAGCAAAATGGGAAAAAGAAAAACAAACAAACGGAATAGGGCCAAAATTTTAGACGGGAAAAAGGAAAAGAAAGGGAGAAAGAGGCGATAACCTATCTAGCCCTATCAACACGAGCACGGTTGGCTTCAGGTAAGGTTGATCTCACGTTTCACATTAGTACTAAGCATTAATAAATATGATATGTAGAGTAATAAAATTGAGTTGAATTTAATATTGCAAAGTGAAGTGCAACTAATGTTGCTAGATCGTTCTTTTGATGTTTTGGGGGAGGAAATTGTTCGATGTCATGATTGGCTAATAATGATTAATATTGAGGCATTGATTAAGTAATAATGGTGTCACGATGAGATTGAAAAGTATAGGGTGCATAGGTTCTGTAATCTATGGTCTTCAGTGAATTGACTTGCTTATTCGTAGCTTGACTGTGATATATTGGTATACGTAATTAAATATTGGGCGTCTTATATTATATAAATTTTATCAGACTTATGATATTAGAGAAATTGGAACTTAACCCTAGGTTTGAAACTTGGAAAATATGATAATTGAAATGTTACGTGACATCAAGATTTAGGAGCTGATTATAAACTTGGGTGAATTTTTGGGTCAAAGTTAAACACATAGTAATATGAATGTGTTAGTTTTGAAATCTTATTGTGTGTCATTTATTTGAATAGATTGCTTTGAGTTGGAAGTTCAACGAAAGGGGAAGACTCAAGTTTCAGAGTGAATTCTTGATTGATTGAGGCAACTGGATTTCTAAACCCTTGTTAAGTGTATGGAATTTGTGTATATCCTTGTAATATGTGTTTGGGGGTAAAGAGACGTGGTGATGGGTTGACTTGTCCACATTGATTAATTCTAATGATGAAAAAGGGGTAATAAAAGGCAATGTGATTAATTATTTGTGTGTGATGTGTTTAGAATGGTTTGAAAGGCTTATTGAATCATTGTTGATGTTGTATCATGATTGTGTTGTTGTGAATTGTGCAATGTTATGAAAATGGTCATTTTCTCATTATTTGTGTGAACATGTCATTTGCATTGTTCTGAGACATGGTTGTGACAAATGTTATGTGAATTGAGAAAGAATAAGAAATTAAAGAGGAAGCACCATTTCAAGTGACGTATCGCGCGCCGCAATGGATACTATATTTCGAGAGACATATCGCGCGCCGTGATGATTACTATTATCGAGGGTCGTATCGTGCGCCACGATGGATGCATGGACAGATATGTCCCCCACGGGTCCCGGACTGAGAGACAACTGGTGTGTATCACTAGGTCAGACATGCATCACTATACTTGACATTGGATTCCATTGCATTGCACATATTTATCATTAGTGAACTTGATATTGTGTTTTGTTGATCTTATGAGTGCCTTTCTGTGGAACTTTGATTGATGAATATTGAGCTTGTTGTTGAGGACATGTAATTGTTAGAGTGTTGTTGTTGAGTTGTGTGCTATGTGAATTATGAACTGTTAGGTTGGGCTGGTTTTAAGAAGGTTGTAGTCGTGGAGATTGTAATTGATGAATATTGAGCTTGTTGTTGATAATAACTGATTGTTAGAATGTTGTTGTTGAGATATGTGTTATGTGAATTGTGAACTGTTAGGTTGGGTTGATTTTATGCAGGTTGTAGTTATGGAGGTTCGGTTGGGGTGTAAGGAGTACCCGTATTCTATCCCCTTAGCTTGTGTTTAGAGGTTTACTTGCTGAGTACCGCGTGGTTTGGTACCCACCCTTTGCTAGTACATTTTTTTGTAGGTTACTAGCCCGGACCTTTGTGATATATTCTCTTCTTTCTGAGGCTTCTTGGAGATTTGTGAGGTAGTTGTTTGTCAACTCAACAGACTTTCTTATTCCTGTTTATGATCTTGTTCTACTCTAGAAACAATGTCATATGTGACTTGTATTTTCTTTTGATTCAATTGTAATACTTTAGAGGCTCATATACGTGACAACCATATTTTGGGGGTATTTTTGAATTTATGATAAAAATTTCTTCATTTTATTGTAATGGTTGAGTTTTAGGCTGACTTGTCTTAGTGGGTTAAGACGAGTGCCATCACGTCTATTTTTGGGTCATGACAAAATGGTATCAAAGCCCCAGGTTCATAGGTCTCACGTGTATACAAGTCGAGTCTAAGTAGAGTCTCGAGGATTGGTACGGAGACGTCTGTACTTATCTTCGAGAGGCTATAGTGACTTTTAGGAAAAATCTTGAATCTCTATCGTGCGTACTTGATCCGATTTTGATTCTTATTGCTTCACTTCATTCATTTTCACTTATAGTGATGACTCGTGCGTGGTTTCTCATGTGAGTAGTTGATGTCGTGTACAATTTGAATGTTAAGTTTGGTATTAAGGTGGAAGTAATAGACTTATGAAAGTGATGTGTAGTCGGTTTCGAAATGTTTAGTAATTTGAAGGGGTTGAGTTAGGTGATAGCTCGATGATGCATTTTGAGAATATTTGATTATGATTTTGAACAAATGTTTGGAGATTTTATGAACATGGTTATTTCTTTTGGTTAGTTACCCTAATAGAGGGAATATTACTTGTGTGGTACAGGCAATATCTTGATTAGTTCGATAATTGAAGTGGAATAGTTAAAAGGATGGATAGGAAATGAACAGTGTGACTTTGGAAATTACAGTTAATAAAGTTGTATAAGTATGGGTTGTTTAGTGTATGATGAGAATGATGTTGTAATAAACGAGGTCAGAATCTCAACTACGATTTTATAGATTGGGTATATATTTAAGAGGATCATGATATGACTACGACAACATTACTGATGCCTACTTGGTTAGAGTTGTGGGGTGTGTTACTTCTGCTATCGATCTGATGTATGAAAGAATACATATCGCTTGGGCTAGAGATAGAACGAATTTGATAATGTTTTGCAGTTATTCAATGGATAGAAATATGTGATATTTGGGTACAATCTTCTCGACATATATGATGTGTTCTAGTGGTGGATCTAATGAACTTTCGCAATGTGCTACTAGTGTTATATGAAAACGGATACGTCGATGGTAAGTGTGAATACTAACTACTTAAGGGGCTATCAATTGTATCACATGCTCATATAATAAGATTTGATGTTGCATTCATATTTGAGAAACCAACTAGCTTGTTACTACAAACGAATGAGTTAAGCATTATTTATAAGAAAGCTTTAGTGGTGGATCTTTGGTACGGTATTGATGTGTTAGGTTGTGAAGTGTATCTCAAAAATTTTAAATGAGTGGAATTTCATCGTAGGCTCCATGGAAGTGGATCGATATTAGGATGACAAACTTACAGGTAAATGAAGTCTCAATGAGTATACTTGTGTGAAGGTACTTGAGAATTTTAGTAAGGAGGCGCATATAAAATTGAGTTAGTTTTTTGAATTTGATTGGTATAGCTGGGTTTGAGATGTCATGTCGATGACAATGTTGACTTCGAGATGAGGAAAGTGTCTAATAAGCATAACGATAATAAGAATTTGTGATGAAATTGTGATTAAAATGCAACTATATGATAAGGATTGTTGGTTAAATGAATTTTTTTATGGTAATAGCGACTAGCAAGTATCTGATGTTGTGGTTTTCCATTATTTGGTGAGTAATGTGGTTGTATGGAAAGTCTAAGAATATGTAGGGACTTCGCTCGGATAAAATTTAAAGTAGCTAGAGTCATAATGAAAAAGTGTGGGATATAGTGGAGCCTTTAGAAAGAGGTGAGAGTAAGTATATTTTCTCTTATTGCATGGGCAAAAGAGGTATCTTCAAAGGTATTGAGAACTGGGTTCAGAGACGCGTGATTTCATTAATTTTGCTCTGGTTATGGTAATAGTGTCACGGGTTCATCAATTGGTTAAAAAGTACTGGATAAAACTTGAGAAAGGAGTGTACATACGTTCAGTTCGAGTGTGATGATAAGTTCTTTTGTGGTTTTGAGTTTGATAATGAGTATGGTTGAATTTTTAGCGAAAGATATGATAAGGTCGATGGAGAGACGATCAATGGTAAGCTAAGATACGTGAATTCAAAAAAATAAAATAAAAAATCAAGGTATGAACTACTATTGATAGATAATGGGATTATGTTATACCGTTGTATTCAAAATTCAAGTTTTTCATTGCGAGTTTAGATTTGTGGTAGCGTGTTTTGTCAAAGTATGAATTGGTAAGGTAAGGAATGATCGATCACATTGAGTATGAAACATTTAGAAGGACTTAAAAATATTTGGATAGTAAATTTGGTTACTTTTGATTGTTATACCTAAGGGGGGTTTCACGTAATGTTTTGATTTAGAGGATAAGATAAAAATATCATGGGTTGTTGGTCAAAGGATAAGATTGGAGTGAGCGAGTCAACAAAAGGAACAAGAGTCTGGGTATTGAAAGATTCAAGATATTTAGAATTTTGTGGCATGGAAAGAATTTAAGAAAAGTGAAGGAATAAACCTCTCGTATAAGCCCTTGGTTTGTAGTTGAAGGATTTATTGATTTTTGCCTATGAGTTTAGATATGATTGTGAGATGTGAACTAGTTTGGTACAGACTTACTAGGAATGTATCATCGACTTTTCTATGTATTGAGTTTTTGTTTAGGTGACAAGCAGTGATGTGTGAAAAATTCTATGTGGTTATGTCGAGCTAGATTGTTCAAATTATGATAGGTAACTTATTGATGTTCAACGGTGTGGACCTACTGTTTTACATGATTAATGAGGATTTCGAGGAGATTGAAACTACTCTGTTGATGGGACGATACAGACTGTTATAATGTGTTACATAGGCATTTGATGGTGAGTAGAGGTTATGAGCTTATAGTATACCAAATTATTGCAGTGACCAAGAATTTCTTAAGTGTTGATATGAGGTATATGAAGGTTTTGAATATTAGTTGAAATTGGGTATCTGAAAGATTACGTGGAGTTGACATTATACGTGATTCAATAACTTTATATTGATGGGAAAATACTTTTAGATTGAAAATTAGTGTTAGCCTTGGGTGGGACCTAAAATGCTTATTTGGAAAGAGAGAGTGCCACAGTTTGAAAATTTGGAGGCGATAATGTATTTGATAAGAATACTTTGATACTAGTGACAGTTTGAGAATAAGGTAAATGACTGGTATAGTTATGATGTTTGTTGGTATTAAGAGTGTTAGATTCAATGAAGTACTGTGAGAAGTATGTGGGGTTTGATGAATCTAGAATTTGTTCAGTCTGGTTGATTGTTGGTAGCTAAAAAATCGAGAGATAGAGTCGGATGAATATAATTTTATTTATATGGGCACTAAGGAAGAAGTATATTGTGTTATTCGACATTGCTTCTGTATATTTTTATGTGACCATCTTCTTTGTACCGGATATTATTTGGAGTATGATTCACTGCTTATGCTACTCATGTTTCCACATCTATGGGTGAATCCCTAGTGCTGGATTGGATGTACCGATCCTCTTGTGCCCTCTTGATAGGGTATGATCCTTGGAAAGACTTGGTCATTTCAGTTATGATAGATTTGTTGTTGTTTGGGATAGTTGAAGTATATCAGTAGTTCTATATGCACAACCTTGCTTATGAGAACTTATATAAGAGCTATGCAGAGTTACAATTGTCTAAGAGTGTTGTTAGAGGTTCTACATTTTAAGTGTATCGCTTGTTGGGTGTTTACTTGATCATTTCCTTCTTTGTGTTAGATAATTGTGATCCTCTCTTAATGGGTATCCAATGTTTAAAGATCAATTTTTATAGTTTAAGCTCATGAAAAAATTCTTTTGTGAATGGTATCTTGAAAAGATCTGTGATAGTTTATGCATTGTGAGCGTATGGTGGTTGATTCAGGCTCATTTCTGATTGTAGTTAGTAGTGATTCAGAAGGTTACCTTGGTCATGTGAGAAAATATTCATCACGATGATTGTGTTAAGGTCCAATGAATTTTGGTTCAGATTGGATTCATGGGTTAGTCTGTGGCTTGGTAATTACTTCTGATTTATAGATTCGCCAAAGTTTGATTAGAAAGTTCAGTTCTTAGTAGTTGATCTTGATGGAATGGTCTTAAGGAGGAGTTCACTTAGAGAGATGAACACCGACTGGTAGGTCCTAACTTAGACTTTTGGTAACGTCGGTTATTCTTCCATCTCATTCTTTATGTTCGAGGACGAACATGATTTTTAGTGGTGGATAATGTAACGACCTTCTTAGTCATTTTTTGAATTTTAATAATTATTTTTATATTAACCTTTTTAGTAGCTTTTATAAACAATTTATGACTTATAAGAATGAGTGACATGATTTTCAGATTTAATAAAGGATTATTTTGTTGATAAAAATAGAAAATAAATAAAGAAAGAAAGAATTAAGGGCAAAAGCCCTAAACGGTTAAAGTCAGCAAAATGGAAACAAGAAAAACAAACGAACGGAATAGGGTCAAAATTTCAGACGGGAAAAAGGAAAAGAAAGGGAGAAAGAGGCGATAACCTATCTAGCCCTATCAACACGAGAACAGTTGGCTTCAGGTAAGGTTGATCTCACGTTTCATATTAGTACTAAGCATTAATAAATATAGAATATAGAGTAATAAAATTTAGTTGAATTTAATATTGCAAAGTGAAGTGCAACTAATGTTGCTGGATCGTTCTTTTGATGTTTTGGGGGAGGAAATTGTTTGATGTCATGATTGGCTAATAATGATTAATATTCAGGCATTGATTAAGTAATAATGGTGTCAGGATGAGATTGAAAAGTAAAGGGTGCATAGGTTTTGTAATCTATGGTCTTCAGTGAATTGATTTGCTTATTCGTAGCTTGACTGTGATATATTGGTATACATAATTAAATATTAGGCGTATTATATTATATAAATTTTATCAGACTTATGATGTTAGAGAAATTGGAACTTAACCCTAGGTTTGAAACTTGGAAAATATGATAATTGAAATGTTAAGTGACATCAAGATTTAGGAATTTCATTATAAACTTGGGTGAATTTTTGGGTCAAAGCTAAACACATAGTAATATGAGTGTTGTTAGTTTTGAAATCTTATTGTGTGTCATTTATTTGAATAGATTGCTTTGAGTTGGAAGTTCAACGAAAGGGGAAGACTCAAGTTTCAGAGTAAATTCTTGATTGATTGAGGCAACTGGATTTCTAAACCCTTATTAAGTGTATGAAATTCGTGTATATCCTTGTAATATGTGTTTGGAGGTAAAGAGACGTGGTGATGGATTGACTTGTCCACATTGATTAATTCTAATGATAAAAAGGGGTAATAAAAGGCAATGTGATTAATTGTTTGTGTGTGATGTGGTGAGAATGGTTTGAAAGGCTTGTTGAATCATTGTTGATGTTGTATCATGATTGTTCTATTGTGAATTGTGCAATATTATGAAAATGGTCATCTTCTCATTATTTGTGTGAACATGTCATTTGCATTGTTTTGAGACATGGTTGTGACAAGTGTTATGTGAATTGAGAAAGAATAAGAAATTAAAGAGGATGTACCATTTCAAGTGACGTATCGCGCGATGGATACTATATTTCAAGGGACGTATCGCGCACCGCGATGGCTACTATTATCGAGGGTCGTATCGTGCGCCACGATGGATGCATGGACAGTATGTTCCCTATGGGTCCCGAACGGAGAGACAACAGGGGTGTATCACTAGGTTAGACATGCATCACTATACTTTACATTGCATTCCATTCCATTACACATATTTATCATTAGTGAACTTGATATTGTGTTTTGCTGATCTTGTGAGTGCCTTTCTGTGGAACTTTGATTGGTGAATATTGAGCTTGTTGTTGAGGATATGTAATTGTTAGAGTGTTGTTGTTGAGTTGTGTGCTATGTGAATTATGAACTGTTAGGTTGGGCTGGTTTTAAGAAGGTTGTAGTCGTGGAGATTGTAATTGATGAATATTGAGCTTGTTGTTGATAATAACTGATTGTTAGAATGTTGTTGTTGAGATATGTGTTATGTGAATTGTGAACTGTTAGGTTGGGTTGATTTTATGCAGGTTGTAGTTATGGAGGTTCGGTTGGGGTGTAAGGAGTACCCGTATTCTATCCCCTTAGCTTGTGTTTAGAGGTTTACTTGCTGAGTACCGCGTGGTTTGGTACCCACCCTTTGCTAGTACATTTTTTTGTAGGTTACTAGCCCGGACCTTTGTGATATATTCTCTTCTTTCTGAGGCTTCTTGGAGATTTGTGAGGTAGTTGTTTGTCAACTCAACAAACTTTCTTACTCCTGTTTATGATCTTGTTCTACTCTAGAAACAATGTCATATGAGACTTGTATTTTTCTTTTGATTCAACTGTAATACTTTAGATGCTTATATACGTGACAACCAGATTTTGGGAGTATTTTTGAATTTATGATAAGAATTTCTGCATTTTATTGTAATGGTTGAGTTTTAGGCTGACTTGTCTTAGTGGGTTAAGACGAGTGACATCACGTCTATTTTTGGGTCGACATTCTATTTCTAAGATTTTCTAAATAAAATCTTATTTATCTCTTATTCTTATTGTCATAATTCCTAACCATTAAATTATTATTATTATTATTCTCCAAATTCCTCTTTTTTTTCTTAATTTCTCTCTTGACCTATAAAATATATATAAAAAAGAATAAAAAATATCTCTTTGACCAAAAATCATAGTTCTCCTTTTTCTTCTTTTCTTGAGTTTTTAAATATTTTTTATTTATATTTTATGTTAAAAAACTCAAAATAAGTTATAAAATAGTGTCTAGCTTAATATTTTTTTAAGACATAGTTATGATACTCACGTTTATATTATTATATTATGATAAATATATTTACCTTATTTATCTCTCTTCTCTTTATTGTCTTTGATCTCTCCTTATCATCAATTTACTCATTATTTTTTCTTAAATTCATTTTTTAACCTTTCATTTTTATAGGTTTTTAAAGATCAAAAATCTTATTATTTCTCCACCTTATTATCATAAACTCAAAAAATTTACAAAATAGTGTCTTATTTAATATGATATTTTTTAACATAGTTATGATACTCACCTTTATATTATTACATTATGATAAATATATTTACCTTATTTATCATTCTTCTCATCATTACTACAATTTATTGCCTTTCATATCTCCTTATCATTACTACAATTTATTATTTTTTCTTAATTTCATCTCTCCTCATCATTGCTAGTTTGCTGCTACAATTTATTACATTTTCTACCTTCTATTTTTATAATTTTTAAAATATTTTTTTATTTATCTCTCCAGTTTATTACCATAATTAATTATTCTTATTCACAAAATTTTCTTTTTCCTCAATAAGCTTTTTTCCTTTGATTTATAAAATTTGAATAAAAAAATAAATCTCAAATTTCTTTTTTCGTGATATTATTGCAACCTGTTATATTTTTTTTATTTCTTCTCGTTGTTCCTATAGAAAAAAATTAATATATCTTCCCACCTTCTATTTCTAAGAATT
This sequence comes from Solanum stenotomum, assembly GCF_019186545.1. Lineage (NCBI taxonomy): Eukaryota > Viridiplantae > Streptophyta > Magnoliopsida > Solanales > Solanaceae > Solanum > Solanum stenotomum. The sequence continues at coordinate 26,211,561 of NC_064284.1, forward strand.
TCTAAATTAAATCTTATTTATCTCTCCTTCTTATTATCATAACTATTAATTTATTATTATTATTCTCCAAATTTTTCTTTTTTCTTAATTTTTCTCTCTTGACCTATAAAATATATATATAAAAGAATAAAAAATATCTCTTGATCAAGAATCATAGTTCTTCTTTTTCTCCTTTTCTTGAAATTTTAAATATTTTTTAATTTATATTTTATGTTAAAAAACTCAAAAGAAGTTATAAAATAGTGTCTAATTTAATATTTTTTTAAGACATAGTTATGATACTCACCTTTATATTATTATTATAATAAATATATTTACCTTATTTATCTCTCTTCTCACTATTACTACAATTTATTGTCTTTCATCTCTCCTTATCATTACTACAATTTACTCATTATTTTTTCTTAAATTCATTTTTTGAACCTTCAATTTTTATAAATTTTTAAAAATAAAAAATCTTATTATCTCTCCACCTTATTATCATAAACTCAGAAAAGTTATAAAATAGTATCTTATTTAATATAATATTTTTTTAACATAACTATGATACTCACCTTTATATTATGATAAATATATTTACCTTATTTATCTCTCTTCTCATCGTTACTACAATTTATTGCCTTCCATACCTCCTGATCATTACTGCAATTTTTTTATTTTTTATTTTTATTATTTACCCTTTTTAGTAGTTTTTTTAAATGAAAACTCTTATTATCTCTCCTCCTTAAACATATCCTTATTGTCATGATTTATTATTATTATTCACAAAAATTTTCTTCTTTTGATCTATAAAATCAGTTTATTTTTTTTTTAAAAAAACAAATACCTTATTTATCTCTCTCCTCATAGTACTACTAGGGATGTTCACGATTTGGATAAAAATCGATCCAAACCGAAAAACCAAACCAAATTGATAAAATAAAACCGATTTTATTTGGGTTTGATTTTAGATTTTTGAAAACCAGTAGTATTTGGTTTGGTTATGATTTTATTTGGAAAAAATCGAAGAAATAACCGAACCGAACTGAAACGATGAATTATATACATACTTAATATATTGTTTTTAGAAACAATTTTAAAGATCTTATATTTGTTTCCATTAAAATTTCTTTAAACTCTACTTATTGAAAGCAAGAATGCCCAAGGTGAAAACATTTTTCTTATTGATTTTATGTATACGAGTGTCTATGACAATGATTGAAAATGTTATTGTCTCTTCCTTCTAGGCCAATATGGTGAATTTTAAAGCTTTATTAATAGTAAATTCAATGATCGAAAGTTCGATAATTTAAGTCATTCTAACTATGTTTTGTTTTGAATGGATTGTTGTCTCTTTTTTCACATTTTGAATGAATTGTTTCTTTTATTTTTGTGTATGGTTAATAACCGAACCAAATCAAACCAAAACCGATAACCACCAAACCAATAAATATATATTATATTTGGTTTGGTTTGATTTTGATAATTTTAAAATCGAGTAAGTTGGTTTGGTTTTGATTTTGACCAAAAACCGATCCAAACCGACCCGTGAACACCCCTAATTACTACTATTATTATTTTTTCTTAAATTCCTCTTTCTATCTTCTATTTTTTTAAAGAAAAATAATATCATCCATCTCTCTTCCTTATTATCATAATTTACTATTATTCAAGAAATTTTTTATTCTTTCCTTATTTTTTTTCCTTTTGATCTATAAAATTTGTCAAAAACATCTCTTTGACTAAATATTATAATTAGTTTTTTTTCTCCTATTCTTGACTTCATATATTTTTTTGGTATTTATGTACTATGTTAAAAAAATTCAAAAAATACTATAAACTATAATATTATTTACTTTTTAAGTAGTTATATATATTAAGTTTAATTGATATATTTTTATAATTTCATATTTCAAATGTTAAATAAAAAAAGTAGAAAGAGAGAGAAGTGACTACAGAAAAAGTAAAATAAAAAGTAACCCTTTTAACTTCTTTTCCTTTTCCACGTTTTCTTTTTATGGTAGTTCTTTTAAATTTTTTCTTTCCTTTTACTTTTACTCAATTTATTACTATCTTCTTACTTTTATCTATATTTTTTACTGTCATAAAAGAGAATCAAAAATTTATTTTCCCTTTTCATATCATTTCAGTACTCTCTATACTCATTATTTGTAAATAAAAAAGATTAGAATGAGAGAAATAATACTTCATGGTGGGCATCATTTTCACGGTTCACAAATTGAATGTTAGAGGATATTTTGATGTCTTTAGATCTTCGGTATACTGAATTCCTGAATAGAATTTCATTCTTGTTTTCCTAGATTCGTCTATAATAATTCTTGCTGGCATAAAATGATCAAATCGACACAGGTATATTCAAATGAATTCATTTATACTAACAAATCAAAAAAATCGATTTATCTAAGGTAGTAAAACCTTCTTTTGCTATGAGTTCTCTATTTTATCTCTTGCATAATTTTTATTTATGAAAAGAAAGCAAAATGAATTTACCTGAAGTAGTAAATCTTCTCTTGTAATGATTCTTCCATTTTGTTAATTTACATGTGCATTATGTGCTCTTCTGCCTAATGTCATTTGTATAAACAAAACAAAAAAATTATTTATTTGAGGTAATAAAGCTTTTCAAAATTTTAATTTACCTAGAGTAAGAAATCTTCTCTTGCAATGATTCTTCCATTTTGTTAATTTACCTTCCGCTTATGTGATTTCCTGCTTAATTTTATATACAAACAAATCAAAAATTTGATTTATCTGAGACAGTGAAGCTTTTAAAAATTCAATTTACCTTGAGTAGTACATCTTCTCTTGCAAAGATTCTTCCATTTTGTCAATTTACCTTCAGATTACATGGTTCAGATTATGTGCTATTCTACCTTTTTTCCTTATATAGATTTTTAATTGGTTGATTGCAATAAGTTCTTGACAACCGTTACAACTCTTCATTCTCTATTGCACCAATTAAGATGTTCTTTATGTTAAGAATTCAAAAAATTGAGAAAAAAATAAATAAGAATGGTGGTCATAGAGAGGTGCCACATAAGATTGCGTAGATTCAGCTTTATATATATATATATATTCCTGAATAGAATTTCGTTCTTGTTTTCCTAGATTCGTCTATAATAATTCTTGCTGGCATAAAATGATCAAATCGACACAGGTATATTCTAATGAATTCATTTATACAAACAAATCAAAAAAATTGATTTATCTAAAGTAGTAAAACCTTCTTTTGCTATGAGTTCTCTATTTTATCTCTTGCATAATTTTTATTTATAAAAGAAAGCAAAATGAATTTACCTGAAGTAGTAAATCTTCTCTTGTAATGATTCTTCCATTTTGTTAATTTACATGTGCATTATGTGTTCTTCTGCCTAATGTCATTTGTATAAACAAAACAAAAAATTTATTTATTTGAGGTAATAAAGCTTTTCAAAATTTTAATTTACCTAGAGTAAGAAATCTTCTCTTGCAATGATTCTTCCATTTTGTTAATTTTTCTTCCGCTTATGTGATTTCCTGCCTAATTTTATATATAAACAAATCAGAAATTTGATTTATTTGAGACAGTGAAACTTTTAAAAATTCAATTTACCTTGAGTAGTACATCTTCTCTTGCAAAGATTCTTCCATTTTGTCAATTTACTTCAGATTACATGGTTCAGATTATGTGCTATTCTACCTATTTTTTTTATATATAGATTTTTAATTGGTTGATTGCAATAAGTTCTTGACAACCATTACAACTCTTCATTCTCTATTGCAACAATTAAGATATTCTTTATGTTAAAACTTTTCATTATCCTCTTTAATGGTAGGTTAATGATACATTAGAGGTATTTAATAGACTATTGAAATGAATAAAAAATTCAAAAAATTGAGAAAAAAAATAAGAATCGTGGCCATAGAGAGGTGCCACATAGGTTTGCGTAGATTCAGCTTTATATATATATATAGAGAGAGAGATTTTGTTTAGTATCTCATGTTGCCATGAAGAAGAAACCATCAGAAACTTAAATGGTGTAATAATCAGAAAATAATTTAACGCAAAAATTAAGTGGAGAAAACCTAACCGAAAGAGCTACGTGGGTTGATGTTAGAGTAGTCAAAAGGTTACCTTGGGATTAATTACATGTGTTAAGGATTTTGTTTCTAATTAAATAGGGCTAATTGGCTATTTTTAATGAATATGTCTTTTAAATTAGAAAAAAAGAAGCTAAAAACCACCATAAATAAGTTACCTTCTAATTTCCAATTTAATCCACCATAAATAAGTTAATAATGGAGAACTTATTGTGTATGATAATGGAGAACTTAAAAGACATTTGGAGAGTTATATATGACAAAACTTTAATTTGAATTCTTTACTCCAAAATATCATTATAGAAACTACCATTTGTGAAACTTACATTCACATGAAAAGAAGAGTGGCAGTCCATCCATCTTACAAATTTCATGCCCTTCTTTGGAAGTTTTCCATTCGCGAACATCAGCTTGAAATTCATAATAGCCTATTTTTTATATTTTTTTTGTAGTTCGAAGTTTTTTCATGAAACACGTGATAATATGATATGGAAAAGATATGTGAGCTATTAAATTTTATGATATTATATGGTCTTCCACTTATATGTACATGTATCAGTTCATATCAATTGAAATCTTATTCTGTCTTTCGAACATTTTTTCTCACATGAAATTTACTTGACAAATGTTGAATCTCGCGTGATATAACTGATTTAATTTAGTGTCTTATTTCGGTTGGCATTTTCATTTTTTCTCGTGAAAAAGTTTGAAGTAGATATTTGCAAAAGCACATTTGATGAATGCCAATGGGTTATTGAAGATTTCAAACTTCGGTCCATTCGGCAAGTCAAAAGAGTTTCAATAAGGTATGACGTTTAAATTACAATTCATTTTATTATCTGAGATGGTTCATTTGAAATTATAGGTTCTTGCATCTATTTAATATATATTTTTTTATATATAGCGAACCATACAAAGATCTTATAATATAATTTTTGTATAACTAGACAAGCCCACTTATAGCCTGTTCGGAGTGATTTATTTTAAGTATTTTAAAAGTAAAATAATTTTTTAGGTTTTTTTATAGTGTTGGGTAAAATAAAAATATATATTTTACCTAAAAAGACAAAATAAGTTCTAATTTAGAATTTCTACTTTAAACGTTTGTCTTATAAGCCAAAAACTATAAGTACATCTAAACATACTCTTAAAAATATGAAATTTATTTGTACTAGATAAGCTACGTATAATTTGAAGACTTCAAAAATTACTTCAATTAAATATTAAAATTAAAAAATTGCTTCTCTACATGCTGCTTCTTTGGTAAATAAATGGTGATGCATAATTTTTGTTGTGCAAAATAATTTTTGGTGTTAATAGAATTATCGTTCTCCTTGCAAAAAAGTAAAAAAATATTTTTTGTTATATATTGTGTTTTAAATATATAATATAAGTAATAGATAATCAATTATAAAAGAATGATAAAAGGTTTTATGTTCTAAAGATAAAAAAAAAAAGGTTCTTTTTTAATATTTAATAAAAGCTTAAAATTAGACTCTTGAATTTTCAAAAATAAGATAAATACACAAAAACGTTATTCACAAATAATAAGGAATATTAAAAATTATTAACGATAAATAATATTTTCATATAACAAATAACTATTAAAGTGTAAGAGAAAAGTTAAGTAGGTATTTAGAATTATTATAATAGAAGATAAATTGTTAAGTAAGTATATTTGAAATATCTATCATATCGAAAAATAAAAAGTCAAGTAGGTATTTAGATACTTTGGGCTACCTCAAAAAAATTTAATGCAAAATAATGTTTATTAATAGAAGCATATTTAGGGACTTCTAATTTAAAATTTCTAAAATAAGCTAAACAGAAAATACTTCATATAATAAAAGTAATTAAACTACCAAAAATGGGGGAGGCTTTTATGTAGATTTACTTTTATTTATAAAAGCATTATTTTATGATTCTTTTTTTTAACTAAGGAAAGAGCAATAACTTAATATTGAATCTAGAATTAATGATTCGGCATTTCTCTTGATCAAATATTATATTTTTCTTTTTTCTTCTTTCTTTATTTAAGTTTTTCTCTCATTTATCCATTTATTTATTTTTATGTAATTCTTCGCCTAAACTACACCTCTTCATCTTCATAACTTCTATTCTTATTTAGTCTAAGTATTATCTATAACTCCCAGGTTTAATGCATTTATTAGCCCCAATTACTTAATGGATAAGTTTATGACATTTTTTAAAAAATAATTAAATAGTGGAGCTTGTAGCTCCTTTTATTCACTTCAAAGTTTATGACACCTTAAAATCACATTAAAATGATATTTTATCCAATAATATTTATTTTGAGAGCTATATATATATAAAATTAGGGAATTAAAAGGAGAAGAAGAAAATGTGATTTGATATTTATTTTTTATTTTTAAATGAAAAATGCACGGGTAGGAAAATAAGAAAAGAAAAGAAAATGCGACCCCGCTCAAAAAAGACTCAACGAACTTTCTGCCGACCTAGGGTTCTGGTGGCTCCTACATAGGCAGCAGCTGCACAACTATCATGGCTGCTACGGCCACTGGACGACCTCCTTTCGAGGTTGTCCAGCCCGTCCCACCACCCCAAACCACCACATACGCCACCCTTTTCAATTCCAATACTATAAACCCTAAACAATCTGCCCTAATTAACTCAAAAACAATCGTAAAATCAATCAAAATAATTCATGGAGAACCGACTATCACGTTTTCAATGGAGGAAAGGCAAGACTTTAAGATCGAAGAGGGATTACATCAAGCAGTGGTGTTTAAATTATCCCATGGTGCGCCAGATTTGAACGTATTAAGGTCAATTTTACCGAAACATCTTGGTACCAAGGGCAATTGTTTAATTGGTTTACTTGCTCCAAGACAAATTTTGTTGAGGTTTGTTCAATATGAAGATTATGTACTAACTTTATCTCGCTCAATTAATTATCTTCTCTACAATGGAGAGGAGCACCAATGTAGGGTTTTTCCATGATCCATTGGATATAACCCTAAGGAGGAAACAACGTTAGCTGTGGTTTGGATTTCTTTACCGAACCTATCTCCAGATTTGTTTGCAAAGAAGTCTCTGCTGTCTATAACATCAGCAGTTGGGAAATCAATAGCTATAGATAAAGCTACTCAAATCAAGTCAAGACCTAGCACAGCTAGGGTCAAGGTTATACTTGATCTAATGGAAAAGCTTCCAAATCGTATAAGGTTGCAGTTTGTGGATGGAAAATATGGTAAGTTGATCGAGGTTTTTCAGGAGATTGTATATGATAATCTACATTTATATTGCAATTATTGTAAGCACCAAGGTCATGATGAAGATAGTTGTCGTTTGATTTAAAAAAGAAATCAAAATAACAAACAAATTGATGATATCATTGAAGGTGCTTTAAAAGGTACTACCGATAGTGAAAAGTATCAAGGCGATGCACGAGAAATATTAAATGAAAAAAGAAAGAATGTAGATGTCGATCAAAGTAAAGCCACTTCTTTAGATTGACAATTGGTTGCTTCCACTTCCGAGAAAAATCGTGTAGACTCAATGGATGTTGATACAAGTAATATTGGTGTTCAAACAACTACCGAAAACAAAGGTGATTGCAATAACCAACATGTTGCTACTAATGAGGTGCAATCAAAAGAAGTTGGGCTGAATTTAATGTCTAATGCAACTAAATACGCAGGGGGAACAGCAAGAGTTGGGGTTGATGCGCTGCGAGTTGATTCAGGGCAAAAATGGATACATCTGATGTTGAAGATGCTGAAAATTCTGGGCAGCATGTTTTGCAAGTTGCAAACGAGAATCCAACTAAAAATTGGACACTGGTTGCACACAAAAAATCAACTAGTAGTCGGATCATTTCCCCTACTAGTCAAAATAATTATCCATGTAGTGAAAAGGGTCCGACTGGAAATTTTCATGACAGTGAGAAGAGGCAAGATACTAGTAATGCCTCAAGAGACCTATTATGTTAGAATAACTTTGATGCTTTATTGAAGACTAATGGAAAGCAAGTAAGGTTAACAGATAATGACAATGATTTGATCCAAGAAAAACAAGTCTCACCACCTGCTTTAAATAGCAAATTAAGTCCAGAAGCTTCCGTATTTGTGCCTAAATGTGTGCTTGCAAAGAAGAATGAGCCAAGAGCCTTAGTGTCAAATACAATTGATTTGGGTGAGGATTCTCTTGTTGAAGATGAAGTGGGTTTGGGTGAGGATTCTCTTGATTAAGATGAGGAAGACAATATGCTGGACATTTGCTTTGATAGAGTGGCTAGGGAAGGGGATATATCACCTAGGCAACAAAGAAGTGGAAGCAACAAAAGCAAAAAGAAGACACATGGAAGGCAACATAGTTGGGACGGTAAAATGACTGAGGAGTTTGTTTCAAGGCACCTACCGATGCGACAAGCAAAGCAAAACCATTTGATAGTATCAATAGGTTCAACTAGATCCAATAAATCCATAAAATCAAGTGTTGTTGGATATGTTTGAAGAAGACAAGAGAAAAATACTTCAAGTTACTTTTGATGGGCAATCAATCTTTTTTAATTCATGCTTTTGTAATAGAAAGTTTGAGGCTGGTAACTCAACTTTCTTCTTGATTGACATATTTTTACATTATTTAAGCCTCCTCTTTTGTAATATCATCATGGAGTGTATTACAAACTCTGTGATGATAAGAAAATTCTTTGTTCTCTCTAGCTCTTATTTTCTTCATGCTTGTTAGGTACTTCATTAGGATTAGTAAAGTAAGGTCTAGCCTCCCTCGCTTGTACTTGTCCCTATTGATATTTTTTATGTTTAATAAAAGACCGCTAGACACTGTCTAGTGGTAAATTTACTTTTAAAAAAAGAGAAAAAAAAATGCCGAAAAAAGGAATATATTAAAAATAAAATAATTTAAAGAGAAAATATAAGGATAAAATAAGGTAAAAGTGCATACAAAATTCATATATTAAATTTGTATTACATATATAAATAATTTAGTTTATTAAAATTAACCGAAGGAAATCAAGTTTTATTGAATTTTTTTCTATCTTAACTCTTTTTAATAAGAAATAAAATCATTGTTTTTACTTACAATATATTAAATAAAGATTAGAAGAATGAAAAATACTTAAAATAAGTGTGAATAATATCATTGGTTAAAATTAATAATTTTTTTTTTAAAAACGAACCATTAAAAAATTAACTAATTCTTGCGAAACGCGGATGGGTTCACTAGTGGAGTGATAAAGAGAAATCTCTCAATTACAAATTTTTATGATTACAATTCTTAAATTGCAATGATACTCCAATTTAGTTGTACTGTAATATATCTTTAGGACTATTCAAAACGAGTCACTTTTACTCTCCATTACTTTTTTGGCTTAAAAATACTCTCGTTATTAGGTTTTTAGATCAAATATGCTCCCCAACTAGCGAAAGAGTTCAAAAATACCTTGTTACTAACTGTTGCTCCGAAACCCAAAAAAAATTAATATTATCTTTGAACTATTCAAAACAAGACTTTTATTTTAGCTCAAACAGCTCATATGATAATTGATGAATCTCTCCGTTGTTAATTTGCCTAACTTTGGGATAAATTTCTTTGGCAAGTTCTTCTCGTGCAACATGCATCTGGTCATCTCCATAATGTATATGTTCCTTCTCTCGCTTACTTCATTTTGTTATGAAGTATAGGGAGTAGTAAGTTGATGATGAATCTCTGCTTCCTCAGATAACATGTCGAACTGGTAAGAAGTGTATTCCCTTCCATTATTTGTTCTTACAGACTGGATTTTACAGTTAGCTTCATTTTCTACTTTTGCTTTGAACTTCCGAAAGACATTAGCAGCCTCTGACTTATGCTTGAGAAAATAAATCCAGCACATGCGGGTTAGATTATCTATAAAAATGATATAGTAAAGACTACATTTTAGTGAAGGAGTCCTTTGAGGTCCTGCTATATCAATATGAATTAGTTGCAATTTGTTCGAGGCTCTCCAAGTTGTCTTTGGAAATGGAAGTCTGTTTTGTTTTCCATATTGACACACAAGACAATTTGAAGAATGTACTTCTAAAACAGGCAAGTCCTTAACTATTTTCATTTTTTGCATTTTAACCAACCCTTCTTAATGATAGTGTCCGAGTCTTTTGTGCCATACTTCTTCAACACTTTCTTTTGCTGAAAAAACAACACGCTCCTCCTTAAATGGATCTAATGAGAAACTTTTGCCTCTCATTCTTACTTTAAACATTTCTTGATCTGAAGCATCTTTGATCAAGCAATGATAATCTTCAAAATTTAATTTGTAGACTTTTTCCATCAATTGACCAACACTAAGCAAGTTTTGATCTATGTCAGGTACATAAAGCACATCAGAAATTGTTTTAGTACTTGAATGACTTGAAATAGCAATGGTTCCTTTGCCTCTTACAAGAAGATGGTCGCCATTACCTATTCTGACTTTAGTAATGGTCGTGGGCTTCAATTCCTTGAAGAGAGACATGTCCTTTGCCATATGATTAGTGCATCCACTATCAATCAGCCAACACTCGCTCGATGATCTGCTTGAAAAACATGTAGCAACAAAGAGTTGATCTTCCTCCTCACCATCAACAATTTGAGCCTCTACTTCTTGTTACTGACCATTGTTCTTGCAAATGACAGCTTCATGCCCAAGTTGATTGCATTTACTATATTTAGCATCAGGCCTTCTCCAACATTTATATGGTGGATGACCTTTCTTGTTACAATGTTTACAAGGAGGACAATTTTTCTTCGAGTGTCCACTTTTTCCTTTGGTAGTACTTGCTGAAATGCCTTCACCATTCTTCTTGTTCTTGTTCTTTTTGTTTTTGCCTCCATCTTGAGGCTTGGCAAACAATGCCCCCTCGGTATTTACTTCTTCTCTCATGACTCTTCGTTGTTCTTGAGCCTGCAAAGCATTCAATAACACTCTGCGAAGGTGATCTTGGACAATTCCTTAGTGTTTTCCAAAGTAGTTATGGTTGCTTCAAATCTTTCCGGCACAGTTACCAGAATCTTTTCAACAATATGTGAATCATTAAACACGAAACCAAGCAATCTTACCCTGTTTTCTATGTTCAAGAGCCTTTTAGAGTAATCTTTGATGGTTTCAGTTTCTTTCATCTTCTGCATCTCGAAATCTCTTATAAGATTTAGCACTTGCAAACCTCTGATCCCTTCATCCCCTTCGTATTCTGCCTTGAGATAATCTCAGATGGCTTTTGCTGACTTTAGAGACATAATTCGAGTGAAGATTGAAGAAGATACTGCTGAAAATAAACAGGCCTTTGCCTTTGATTTTCTGGTTTTCTTGTCTTTATGGTTTTTTATCTGGGACATAGTAGGATTATTAGGCAATGGAGGAACTTCATAATCCTCTTCGACTGCCTCCCACATATCCATGGCATCTAGATAAGTTTCCATCCTTACCGCCCAAATCTGATAGTTATCACCATTAAAAGCAGGTGGTGCCATTACGGAAAAACTTGATTCTGCTTCCATGATTGATAAACTTGTCTTCTTGTTTACAATCGTAACTTTGATGAAACACCCACAGATCCTTCAAGAAATAAATGCTCTGATACCAATTGTTAGTTTTCAGAGAAGGAAAACATAACAATCTGATTTTATTTTGTTATTGAACAAGTAGGAACATTAGTTTGATAACCTAACAAAGAAAAAATTTAAGAAAACAAAACTACTAACTTCATTATAAAACAGATATTTATAGAGTTTACAAGTAAACCAACTCCTAAGGATAAGATTAAAAACTAAGGATAAGATAGAAACTAATTAACTGCTAAACAGTAAGTAACTACCCTACAATACAGAGAACTTGGACGGCTGCAGTTCTTATGCATATTTCTAACAATTACTTTTTTGGCTTAAAAATGCTCTCGTTATTAGGTTTTTGGATCAAATATGCTCCCCAACTAGCGGAAGAGTTCAAAAATACCTTGTTACTAACTATTGCTCCGAAACCCAAAAAAATTAATATTATCTTTGAACTATTCAAAACAAGACTTTTATTTTGGCTCAAACAACTCATATGATAATTGATGAATCTCTCCGTTGTTAATTTGCCAAACTTTGGGATAAATTTTATTTAAATAGGAATAGTTTGACCAAGCTTTAAACTCATAGAATTCATTTTGAGAAAAAAATATTTATTTATAGTAGTTACATTAAATTTCTTGTCCGCTTATTTATGGAAAAAAATGAGCATTACTGATTACACATGACATCTCCATTGAATTCCCAGTCCCTTTACCTTATTTGTCCTAATTGGGTCTTTGTTACCAAACTTTTAATTTAACCTAGCCCTTTTGCAAAAATAAATAAAAAATAATAATCTGGAAACCTAATTTCCAGGAAGTTTACCTGAAGAGGACAATTCAATTTTAAGCACTAGAGGAGTTGAATGACCACAAATTATGCAAACTCTTTAACTCATGTAGAAGAACAAAGCGCACTGAGCTGACTTCATAATTGACCAATTGCTCCGACATTTCTCAATATATTATGCAAAATTTTCTACATATTGTTACGAACGTTGGACTAATGTTGCAAATCTTACCTAACTAAATAAGAACAACTTTACTACGTAGACAAAAAGAAGACTTACACAACTAATGTCACTCAGAAAATAAAATAAAAAATCACTTCTTGAAATACTTTACATTTTTCACTTTAGCGTCAAAGAATCGAACAATAATAGTATGCAATAAGGAATTTATCAGGACAGTCTGGCAGACTTTAAAATCCAATAATTTATATCCAATATTATTGTACACAGTACAGGTGAATCTTTATGTCCCTTTCTATATTTTCTAGTCTACCTTAAAATACCCAACTTTCAATATCATGAAAAATCATACAAACAATTAAAATTGGAGAACAAATTTAATAGTATTAGACCAGTGTCTGTTGCTACCAACCTTCTTACTTTCTTAAATGATTTTCCCAAGTCAGACACAAAATTCTCACTTGTACTATCTTTACTGACCTTTTTTCCTTTGCTACTACCCTATGTTCTCTGCTCATCAAAAATTCAGGTTAGAGGGAATGAAACAGACAGAATGTCACTGCTAGCATTCAAGAATATGATCATTGATGACCCTTTCAAGATCATGGACTCCTGGAATGAAACCATACATTTTGTTTAGTATCTCATGTTGCTTCAAAAGGGATGTTTCTTTTGATAATAAATGGAAAATTTACCATGTTAATCTTTTGGCAATGTCATTTTTCTTTGTGCTTTCACACAAGAAGGTGGAGATAATAACTATTAGTTGAGTGACCATCTGGGAAATCAACTCAAATACAAGTTTGCTTGAATTATCTTACCTACACAAGTTTACTGAGATAAGCAGACTTTTGGGCATCCCAGTGACAGAAAACAGAAATTTGAAAGCTACAGGATACAAACAAGCATGATAAGAAATATGTAATCTAATTTTGTTATATAGGATTTATATACTAACTAATTAAACATTTAGAACTACTCATCATATATGACATTTCATTGATTATGTTGGTTCCAATGTAACAAACGATAGATTCAAGTCATTCAACTTTGTTAAAGATTATAAACGTTGAACATCTAACTTAATTCATAGTGCCAAGAAATTTAAAACACCATGCTAAAAATCTAGCTGGAAGTTCCTC